>NC_072481.1:42444080-42749421 GCF_027574615.1 Eptesicus fuscus | reverse complement strand
TCACTATCTCTGCGATTTCAATAAAAAACAAAGTCATTAGGTGACTTTAGCTACATCTCTTGGCTCGTTGAATCAGTAACCAAAGTCACACCAGTCCTAACATCATTAGGACAGATTGTGGTTTTGGATTAAAATTAATTTCAAGTAAACTAACCTAAGGTCTAATCACATAATTACATCAGAGAGGAGATTTCAAATTAAAAAATTATAGGAAAGAAATAAAGAGCTACCAATACTTAAACAAATCTCCCAATTCATTCAAATCTCTTCTGTGCAAACAAATTTTTAGGCTGCCAGCCAGCCCACTGATTTAAACTCAGTCAAATGCTTGAATTATGTGTTATGAAACAGAAATAGAATATAAAAATGAAAATGTCAAAAATTTTAAATGGCAGAATTTTTTTCAGACAGTGGAATCACTGATGAACACAATATCTAAATTAACTCTATTAAAGAAAGCAAGCAGTTGGATTCAAGAAAAAAGTTATCATTCCTTTGAAAACTTCATGTGCTCCAGTCCGTGTTAGTCTAATGCTGCAGAAATACTGACATGATTAAGTCCACTATTTACCCTTATAAAAGGTGAGGTATAAGTAAAATTTAAGTAATAACAAGCATCAAGAACGATCAAGTGGGTAAATGGATTCAACAGCAAATTTCAGATCCTCTTGAAAAAGGTTAAAGAGAGAAGAAATATTGTCTGTGTGCAATAAGAACAAGCCAAACTGTATATAATTTTCTAAATTTATCACAGTCAAGTAATATGAACCCTACGGCTGTCATGAATCTCAAAATTACTTTGTGTTTTCATTTTTTAAAGACCCATATTGAGCAAACTTCCTTATTATATACTTTAATATTTTCTCCACATGCATAATGTATGTTTTGGTTAATTTGCTTCATATACTTAATGTTAGTAAACTGCTTTATATTAATAAACAAGAGAACATTAATCTGGACTTTTGTTTTTGAGATCAACTTTGGTTTCTGTATGTTATTTAAAAAAAAACAAAAACTCCTTGTTAAAATCTGTTACCAATTAGTTATGTACAACTGTTAGACACAATTACTGTATAGATTAATGACTAATTGGCTTTCTCTTAATGAATCGAAACCTTAATTTCAATGTATTTTCTTTTTTAGAAATATCAGATTTTTGAAAAAGATTTAAATTAATGCTACCCCTTTTTTCTGGAACAAAAAACCTTATCACTTCAAAGTTCACTTCAATATGTAAAAATGAAGACTTTTATAGAATGAGAAGCAGAAATTTAGCATGCTGTTTTGATTCAATGGGACATTTCCTCATATTGAGTAGTATAAAAATCCCAATGGTGGCAAACAGAGTAGGAGGTGGATTTCAAGAAGCACATTGGCTTGTCATTGCTTTTCCAACCATCAGGCATTTTGAATTTCCTCCACTTTACCATTTTTCTAAGCTACCTCAGTCATTTCAACTAGTGTACAGTGGACAAAGGCAAACATAAAAGAAATTCTAGCTATCTAGTGACTCTTATCACTGGAAGCAGTTGTGAGCAAGATGCCCACCAGGAAATCCTTGAAAGTCCAGGTCAAATACAGTATCCACCAAGATTCTGTTAGATTTCATCATTACATTTGTAGTCATCAGCATTCTAAGATGGCCCCAAGGTTCCTGGCCCCTTGGATACACGTTTTGTATAACTCCCTCCTCTTGAATGTAGGTGGTACCGATGAGTATGATGGATGCCATTCTTGTGATTAGGTGGTTATATGGCAAAGGTGAAGGGACTTTTGCAGATGTAATTAAGGTCCCTAATCAGATTACTTTTAGTTAAGTTAAAAGTTATTATTCTGGGTGGGCCTGACCTAATCAGGTGAACCCTTTTAAAGAGTGATTAGAAGTCAGAGAGATTCTCCTGATGGTTTTGAAGAAGTAAGCTACCATATTATAAAAGGGCCTGTGAGAGGGCCACATGTCAAGGAACTGCAGGGACCTCTAAGGGACTAAGTGGTACCCTAGCGGATATCCAGCTTTAAGCAAGTTAGGCCTTAGTGTTAAAGCTACAAGAAACTGAATTCTGCCCAGCTGGCATGGCTCAGTGGTAGAGCATTAACCTCTGAACCAGGAGGTCATGGTTCAATTCCCGGTCAGGGCACATGCCTGGGTTGCAGGTTCCATCCTCAGTGTGGGGCGTGCAGGAGGCAGCTGATCAATGATTTTCTATCATCATTGATGTTTCTGTATCTCTCTCCTTTTCCCTTCCTCTCTGAAATCAACAATAAAATAAAATAATAAAATGAAATAAAATAAAATAAAGAAACTGAATTATGTCAACAATCAGGCAAGTTTGCAAGAGGACTCCGAGCTAATGTAGCCTGGACAAAATTTTGATTGCAGCCTGTGGGACAGACCATACACAGAGTGACCAGCTTTGTTGTACCCAGACTCATGACCCATGGAAACTGTGAGATAAGATCTGCATGTTGTTTTAAGCTAAGTTTGTGGTAATTTTTTTATACAGCAATAGAAAACTAACATGATATTGAAATATAAGACTGTCAGTGCTAGAAATGTGTGCATTAAAGATGCCCACTATGCACTGATTACTCTCTAGAATTCCACAAGTTTCCATTATTTTTAGCAAATCCATCTTAGGTTGTGAGGTTTTGCATTAGCCTACACTTGCCTAGAGAAAATGGTTAAGACAGCTTCCTGGGGGCGGGGAGGGGGGGAGAAAAAGGCCAACAAATGGTTATTTCCAATGATGTAAACATTTATGAAATTTTCTATTTCCCCCTTATTCATTCAGAAACATCAATAGCAAAATCAGATCAAACAGTATGGGGCAACACAAATATATTTCTTGGGGTCTCCTATAACAAATCAAGGTTTGTTTTTGGTAAGTTTTTGCTGCAACCTGATGTTAAAGAAATTTAAAAAAAAAATGATACGGGGTACAAGGGAAACATAATTAATTTCAACTCCCCCACTCTTTCAAATTATGAGATTTATCCAACACTTTAACCAAGAACTTTACAGTGACAATTGTGAAGCAAATCCTACAGGAATAACAAGATAGTACAATGCTGTTTTTTGCTTGAAAAAACTGCAACAGGTCAGTGTTACTGCTCAGTTGTCAGAGGACTTATTCAAAGATTCATTGTCTTGTGAAAATTATCCCTGGTAAATGCTGTTCAGGACAGCAGGACTTTATCTTGTCTGTTGCTGGAGTTTGGTGATGTAATTCAAGTTGCCAGAGAAGACTTAACTGGTATATGTGTCTTTCTTTAAAGTTAAAAAAATGTTTACTTTTAATAATGTTCATTTATACTCACAATCTGAGAGAAACTCTGGAAACAAGCAAACTCTACACTTTAGTTTTAAAAATCCAGTAGATAAGCAGGTTAGAGAGGTCCACAGAATGCTGTAAGTTTGGCTGTTCATGTTTGACTTTAGATATTCTCCTGTCCGTTGTCATCATCTAATTCCCCATTACCTAGTTTTACTACTGCTTTACTAACACAACTACCATACCAAACCTAAAGGCTGTTGGACACTTTCATTCATCTAGGGGCCTCAAGAGAGCCAGAAGTTTGATCATCAAACTTCTGCATTTTGATCATTTTCAAAAAACAGACTGAAAATAATAAGAGCTACAGATTATGGAGTATGTGCTATGTGCCATGGATAGTAGTCCTCCCTTATCTGTAGTTTGCTTTCCATGATTACAGTTATCTGTAGTCAACTGTGGTATAAAAATATTAAATGGAAAATTCCAGAAACAAACAATTCATAAGTTTTAAATTGTGCGCTGTTCTGAGTAGCACGATGAAATCTCATGTCTTCCTGCTCCATCTCGCTCGGGATGTGAGTCATCCCTTTGTCCAGTGGACCCACACTGTATATGCTACCCACCCTGCCAGTCACTTAGTAGCTGTCTGGGTTATCAGGTTGATTTTAGTAGATTGCAGTGTTTGTGTTCAGGTAACCCTTATTTTACTTAACAATGGCCCCAAAGTGCAAGAGTAGAGATGTTGGCAATTCAGATATGCCAAAGAGAAGCCATAAGGAGCTTCCTTTAAGTGAAAAGGTGAGTAAAGTACACTGAGATATTATGCAAGAGGGAGAGAACATTCACATAACTTTTAATACAATACACTGAGTGGCATAATAATAATCTGGCCACTCAGTGTATGTCCTATATAATAAAAGGCTAATATGCAAATTGTCCCCTCAACCAGGAGTTCGACCAGCAAGCAGGCTGGCCAACCGCCCATGTACCCTCCTCCTAGCCAGGCTGGCCGGACCCCACCCATGCACGAATTCATGCACTGGGCCTCTAATGTGTATATGTATGTGTGTGTGTGTGTGTGTGTGTGTGTACATACACACACACACACATATATATATATATATATATATATATATATATATATATATATATATACATATATACATATACACACACATATATATATGTACACACACACACACACACACACACACACAAACACTGAGTGGCCAGATTATTATGCGTTCAGAGATCATAATAATCTGGCCACTCAGTGTATATTGTTATAATTTTTCTATTTTATTATTAGCTATTGTTGTTAGTCTCTTACTGTGCCTAATTTATAAACTAAATTTTATCACAGGTGTGTATATATAGGAAAACAGTGTATATAGGATTTGGTACTATCTGTGGTTTCAGGCATCCATTGGGGGTGTTGGAACTTATCCTCTGTGGATAAGCGGGGACTACAATAATCATGAATATCTCAGACCCTTAACATCTTCATTTCAGGTAGATGGGTGTTATTGTCCTGTCTACCTATAACTTAATGTTACAGAAACTAGGTATCAAGAGATGTCAAGCAGCATGCTCAAGATCATTCTGCTCCTAATTGATATTCCAGACCCAGGTGTCTCATTTCTAAAGCTTGTACACTGTGTGAAACTTCAAACTCCCTCATGTAGTTCCCTTTGCATACTACAGAAAGTGTCCTATTTAAGCCAATTCTTTATAATAAAAGGCTAATAGGCAAATTGTCCCCTCGGCCAGGAGTTCCATCAGGAGTTCAACTGGGAGTTCAACCAGAGGGCGGGGCCGGCTGGCCGACCTCCTGTGTCCCCTACCTGTGGCCGGCCTGGCCCAATCAGGGCAGGCCAGCAGGACCCCACCTGTGCACAAATTCGTGCACTGGGCATCTAGTTAAGTATATTTAGGGTTGAGGTTTCTAATTTGGCTATCCAAAGGGGGAAAAAAATCAAAGAAAGGGTATATTACTTGCAAAAGAATATGCAAAAAGAAAAACTCTTAAGTAGACTAACAATCACCTTGTCTTACATATCAGAAGTTTTTCTTGGCCTTAGTATGGATCACTTAGGATTTTATTAAACATACTGAATGCATCATCAGTAATTCTAGCACAGAACCTCCAATAAATAAATATCACACATGCCTAGAAGATCATGACTGAGAGATGTTAAATTGTAAAACAGAAAATACATACATTTAATATTTACAATAGGCCTCTTGCCTACTCAACAAGTTGCTTTCTCTATGAAGCCTCTTGAAGACATAAGCAGAAAGAATCAAAATTCTTCTTTTAAGAGTCATTGATATAAGTCTAGTGTATGTTATAATGCAGCAATGCCTCACTTGATCAGAGGTAAAGTCTAACACTATAATTTAGAATTAAGTAAGTCTTGACATCAAGGGAAGCCTCTGAGCTACCAAAATCAGTGTCAAAATAGGCAACTAAATCGAGGTATTTAACTCATAGTAAAGTGTAGTTTTACAGAAACCAAGGAAGTATTTCAAGAAGAAGGTTGTGATTGAGGGAGTTGAATGCTATTGAGAGGTCAAGGATGAGAATATACATGGAAGATAGGGTAGAGCAGTTTACAAAATCAATGGGAAGTGAAGAAGCAGGGAAAACAGGGGCAGTCACCTCTTTGATGAAGTTAGTCTGCAGAGGGAAGCAGAAACATAGGGTAATAGCTACAGGGAGAGGGAGGGAAGCAAGGTGGAGCTTTCTGAAGATGGGAGACAGTAAAGCATGCTTGCTTGCAGAAATGGCCCAGCAGATGGACAGACACAGTGACTCAGAGAGGATAACTGGGGGATAGAAGTCCTGAAGCTGAGTGGCATACAGTTAGTGTGCAGAGAAACCAGGATTTGAACTCAGCGAGACAAAGCTCTTCCTCCTTTTGGTGCACCCCTCCAAAATGCCTATTTCTGAAAAAAGTTACGATTATTTAACTATATTACTGATACAAACTAATCATGAGCTGATTTAAAATAGAGCTTAATAATGATACGTAAGCCCAGCCAGTATGGCTCAGAGGTTGAGCATCAACCTCTGAGGTCGCTGGTTCGATTCCCAGTCAGGGCACATGCCCTGGATTGGATCCCCAGTGAGGGGTGCACAAGAAGCAGCTGATCAGGGGTGTTTCTCCTTCTTCGATGTTTCTATCTCTCTAGTCCTCTCCCTTCTTCTCTAACAATCAATAAAAAATATTTTTTAAAAATAATGATACCTAAATATTGTTCTTCAGCCTAAATGGCATGCTAACTGCTACTGTGACTGTTCTCCTTACATTCGGGCACTCAGATTCCTCTCTACCTCCCCGTCTAAGTGTGGGGAACGAATGCCCCAGGCCTGTCAGTCAGACTAACAGTGAAGCATACATTTCAGTGTCATTTCTCGAGCACAGGATGAAAGCTGAGTACCAGTACCACTTTTCCAAGTTATCCACCACCGGCGCATTTATGCCCAGACTCATCTGTTCCAGATGTAGAGCTCTGCAGCTGCCCCACAGGCAAGAATAGGCCCTTCCTAGGTCCATTTCAGCTGAACCTTGTGATGAGATCATCTCCAACTGGGATGCTAAATAAAGGCTGTGAATGGACAGATTAATCCCACAGTTAAAGAACTGTTCCCTTCCTGTGGGTATAAACACATGCTGTGTGACATGAGGAGGTAGCTGAAGATACTGCACTCAACTTGGATTTGTGTCCTAATGATAAAATACATTAGGGTTCATTCTAGTGTAATTTATGATGATGAACACACTCCACAATAAAAAAGGTAAAACATTCAGACTAGTTTGACTTTTAACCTTTCCAGTGAATAAAAATGTTTTAAAATCATTTTTATGATGGAGAGAATAAAATGAGTGCTAATACCGCTTCTGAGGTTTATCCTTCTTACACTATAGGCAACCATTTAAAATAAGCTAAAAGGACCCCCCCCCCCCCCCGCAAAGAATTACCACATGATAAAGAAGTTCAGGTAATTTAAAAGGCCTGGATACAAGTGAGTTCTTCCATTTTTAAAAAGGGAGAATGGAATGAAAATGATATGGATTATTCAGGAGAAAAGAAATAATGATTTCTCTAATGTATTCCAAGTGTTCATTTGTGAGTGACAATTTACAACCAGAGAGAGTAAAGAATAGACACAAGAAAAATGTCATAGAGAAATTGAGTTCCTGGGCCAACAAGAAAGTCTTGATTTTTTTTCTAAGGGGATTTCCTCTCCTTTCATGATAAATACAGACACTCCAGTGTCAGGACTGAAATTTAAAAACTGTATTTCATGCTCCATATATAGACAAGTTGGAGATTCCCCACCCAACCATCTTCCCCCAAGCCATCCTATCCCCTTGTATTCAGAGAACGATTGATTTTGGCTCAACAGCAAGCACACCCCTTCACAGAGGACTGGAAATAAAGAAAAAATTTCTGAGAAAACCAAATTACTTCCTTTGCTTGTAAAATAAATATGGTATAACGTAGCATAAATATTTTATCATTCTGCTTAGATATCCAGCCAAAAAGTAAAAAACTCAGTCATACATATGTATAGTTTATATCTGCCCTGTCCAATACAGTAGCTACTAGCCACAGGTGGCTACTTAAATTTAACTTAATTAAAATTAAATGAATTGAAAACTTCAGTTGCTTAGCACAGCCACATTTCAAGCGTTCAACAGCCACATTTGACTAGTTGCTACAGTATTGGACAGTGAAGATGGAGAACATTTGCATCGTTGCAGTAAGTTCTATTAGGCAGCTCTAGTCTTATATGCCACCAAATACAAGACGAGGCAAAAGTAGGTTTACAGCTGCTTGGAAAATGATACAATAATTAATAAATATTAATACAAGTAAAAGCTCTGTGTTTCACTTTTGCTCCACCCTGTAAGTTTGTGGGTTTTTGTTTTTTGTGTTTTTTTTTTTGTCCTGCTATAGAACAGCAGGTAAATCTTACTTTCATATTTTTTCCCAGCATATCCGGCCCCTTTGTAAGCTACAAAAGGAAAACATATGCAGTATATGAATACGTAATTATATAACAAGGAAAAAAATAAAACAAAAGCCCTTTCCTTCCCATCTCCAACAAGCTGGGGAAACCCAATGCTCATGCTTGGTCAATATTCTTATAGATACTGTTCTCCAACTACAATACCAATGTCAATGATGAGAAGTTAAGTGCTGATTAAATTATGTTCACTTCTGTCCATTCAAACATGATTGAAAGCATAGAGTGTAAGGGTCCTCCCAGTAAAATTTAATTTCAGTGATGTGTGGTCTCTGTTGTTCCCTGTTCTGCATACACCTGCAGTGGGAACTTATTAGTTCCAATATTCCTTGGATATACGTGGAGCATTGATCACTTTATTTAAAGTAAAATTTGAAACTGATTGAATCATTTCATAGGGGAAAAGAGAAATATAACTTTAGGCCTCTTCAAATTGCTTGAACTGTAAAATCAAGTAGCAAACACTAGAAAGGGTTCTGTCAGCTAGAATCTGAGCTAGTGTAGTCAGCATTTTCTCCCTAAATCTTATTATGGCAAAGCACTTGATTTTTCATCTCTGTACTCTTGTTTGTCCCCACAAATAAACTACTTTGACCTCCACCTGTTACTTATTGAAATCTGCCTTCCATCCTTCAATAACCCTATTCTCTGCCTCCAAAGGCCTTTGAGTCGCTTCTAAGAAGGGAAGACAGAGTTGTGCAATGAACTGATACCACTTTATAACTATGCAGTAGTTTGGAGTCACAGCTAGAAGCTACATGGTAAAAGGAAATTGATTTTCTTTTTTAAAGGCAATGCCTATAGATGCTGGAAAGGAGCAACACGTTTCATCATTTTCACATTAAGTTTTTCAGAGAAAGAGGTTGTCTCTCAAGCTCCTATTTAATGCAAAAAAACGTCCGGCCCTTGCCTTATAAGAAAACCTCTAACAGAGTCATGCCATCATCTTAGATATATGAGCCAACAGGTCATTGCAAAGCTTACAGATACTTCACGTAGTTATCCTTCTGATATTTTGCAAAACAAAATGAACCACTAATTTCAAATGCAGCTTCCGTTTTGGATGCAAAAGGAGTGCACTATTAGTGAACATTATTACAACAAAAAGTAAATAAAAAAGGAAATACTTGTATACAACTACCTGAATCCTTTTCTGAAGCACAGTATCTGACAAAAAAGGTCTTGTATTTTTTTTAACAATGACAAATCAGAAAAAATTCCTGTGTAAAGCTGCACTTCTCCTGATTAATGCTGCACTGAACAGAAGAGGCAGCGTCTGTCTAATTACGCTGAACACTTATCTGAGAGGGATTAGCAGGATGTCTCTGCTCACTGTCATTCTTTGCGACAACGTAATGATAGATCCATTTACTTATGAGTGCAATTATTAAAACCCGCACTGTTTTCTTAACTGTCTCCATATCTTGGATATATTATATTAAAAATTACTTATCTGACACTGAGGACAAATGCCCAGCGAAGTTTTTCATGTCAATTAAGTGAGTTAGTTCCCTTCAGTCACAGCCTTTGTGGAGGGTCTGATTCAAGTGTGCTGAAACTTGATCACCATAATGCTTTTATATCAGTTAGTGATTCACCCTTTTCTCTCCTTGTCTTCTTTGTCCAAATGCAAAAGTTTGGTTTTCACTTAAACTAAAAACTGCTCATGCCCGACATTTTCACTGGAGTCATGATTTAGCACTTCTTCACATTCACACCTTTTTTTGGAACCCAACACAAGGATCCAATTTTATACAGACAACACCCCGCAGGCCAATCAGAACTGGTTGCTAGCAATATACCATCTTTTGCAGCATTTTCTACTCATATAATTAACTTTATCCAGAAACCATTAGGAAAATGTCTTTATACTAAATTAAAAAAATTTTAAAAAGCAAGCACTTTGGGCTCTACATAATAGCCTGGCTACCCCTAATCCAAAGGACTGTTTCCATGTGTGTCTAAAGAGACAAAACAAGGTTCCTCTCTTTTTCTTCTTCCACTTACTAACCCCAAAATGACAACTGTCACCAACTCAGTCCTTAAATATGAAAAAAAACACACAAATATGGGTATTGAATGTAAGTTACTAAACTACTCCCACAAGGCAGTTTATTTCTCTGGCTTTAGTCAAGTTAAGACAACTATCAAGTAGTCCAAGTAGCAGACAATGACATTTATAAGAAATTACATCTCTGCAAAAGTCTCCAAATGTGTGGCTAGGACATAAATTTATGTGACCCAATATTATCATTATGTGTTATAAATATATTTTTTAAAAAAACAGAAGGCATGTTAAGACTTCAATGCTGATGGGCAAACTCATAAAAATATCAAGCACATCAAAAGGAGAAAAATTACCAGTTGAGTCTTTTGAGGATAAGATTTCTTTTCTGAAGAAAAAAAAAACCACCCACTGGAAAAAAAAAGAGCTCTTAAAATTAGAAGCAGGTGTCACCACTACGAAGTGATAAATATCAAAGAATAACCGGCCTGAAACATGTTCTTGTGCATCCCAGACTGCTTTTAATCCTTACACGTGTATTTTGACATTGGAACATGAAGCCCTGCTTCTGTAAGTCCCTGAAGAGAGTTAAGACACGAGAGATGTTGCATGGCCATTTTGATAAACCCCCTCTTCAGTCAGACCCATGAAATGGCTGAAAGGCAGATGGCAAATGTGACCAGCATTAAATGGTAAGGGATCGTGACACCCCAGAATTTATGAGTCCTGGAAGCAAACCACAGTGAAGTGATTTCTGGGTTGGGATGGCTAACACAGCAGAATAATCTGGAATGACAGAGGACACTTCAGATTAGAGATGGCTATTGGGTTGCCATTCCTTGAATTTCTGATGGCTTGAGTGCATTTCCAATGACGCACACGAAAACCTGAACTACCACTTATTACACACAAAGTGGGAAAATCCCTGGAGAGTGGAATGCTCCTTTAACATGGAGGACAATAAGGGGTGTGGCCCACGTTAAAATCTGGGAGAGCTGGCATGTCATCGGAATGGATACCAGACATTCACAGCTGTCTAGAAAGCCTGTTCTCAGTGGGCTAACGGCTGGACCGCAAGCAGAGCTCCTCACTCCAACAGCCCAGAGAACCAGGAACCAAAGCAACCCAGCATTTAAAAATCGGAAAGCTTCATAGGGGTAGCTGTTGAGAAAGGGAGGTCAGTAATACTTTACTCCGAAGAGGCAAGCCTATTAACTCTGTTTCAATGGGTTCATTCATTCTATTGCAGTTTAATTTTTCATCGAGTTGAAGAGATGCTTTGAAATCGGTCACTTTTTTTTATTCCCGCAGTTTTCTCCTATTTGGGAGACATGCTTTGAGACTCAGTGCTGGAGAGAATCCTCTCCATGTGAGTATTGGGTGTGTTGTTCAGGAGCCCATCCGGAGACAGTCCTTGATTTACTAGGTCGATGTGAGCATTTCTCGTAATCTAGGATGTAATTCACCCATCAGCCTGAAATAGGTGCCATGTCTCTGATTAATTGATAAGTGTGTGATGTATCTGAAATCCTTAGATGGACAGAATTGGATAAATAGGCATTACTGTAAGTCTCTGTCGAGCAGAGAGCAACTGGGATGTGCGCAGCCACACCAGAAACGGCAGCACGGCCCGGGCGGAAAAGCTACTAACTCCTGAGAGCTGCGTGGGTCTATGGAAATCTTTCTTCCCTCTCTGCCATGCCCCATATAAAGCCTCTTATTCTCAAGTATTAAAAAGCTCTTTTATTAAAAACTTTGATGGCCTAAATGAGACAGAACTTTATTCCCAGATAAACTGATTGGCATTATACTTGATTATTTAATATTTAAACAGAATCATGAGTGTGTAGGAAAAATATAAAACATACGAGAGAAGGAAATAAGTCTGCAAATAGTATTATTAGTGATCTGTATAATATTTTTTTGCAAATTAAGCAAATATATATGTACATACACACATATATCCACACATTTCTATGCATGTATACATATAAATATAAAAATATTTAAAAGCTATTTATAGATACATATACAATATATAGTTGTATATACATATATAAAGCTTAGAATAATGTATAAACATAAACATTAGATATTACTTATAAAACACATATTTAAAATTTCAGCAGTATTCCAATGACAAAATACAAGTAAATTTATTTTTTATTGTTAGTCAAATTGTGGTATTACTCAAGTCTATGAACTATCTACATTGTGTTCATAGACTAAACAGAGGATGTAAGGATACTAAATAAGTATGTTTTCTCTTTATATCAGAGGTTAAAACTACCTTCTGAGTTCTACAAATATTTAACAATATTTATTAGATAAATAAAATTTATTAGAAAAAGGAAAATCAACACAGCAACCTCTTAGGTAAGTCTGATCTATCTATCATCTAGCTCTCTATCTAGTCTTGTTTCTCTTCTTCCAACTATACTTTCTGGTTACTTAACCTCCATTCAGAATCACTGGGTTTCCTCTCAGTAAATATTTGCTCAGATTCTGCCCAATATCCTGACCCACAGGTCAGAACACTGAGGACGTTTGCATCGTGGTGCAGAAAGATACACCTTTTGCTGGAGTAGGATGTCACTGTCTTGTGCACTTTGGCAGTTTCCTGACATTTCAGCTTTCTACACACTTCTTAGAGATGACGAAAGATAAGACATGATGAAGGGGAGGAAACATGCACTGGCATTCACTGATGCTCCTTTAATAATGGAAGAGCTTTTGTACCAGCTCTTTTTAAACAGTCACAGTGGAGGACTATGGTCTAAGTCCACAAATAAACTCTTAAGATACATGATTCTTAGCATACTCTCTCCCCCTTGTATTACAAACCACTGGGTACATGTTTAACCAGCCACCCTTCTTTCTGTCACTGGACTGGAAGCACTTTGAGGACAAGGTCTGCCTTGGTGTAATTATTTTCCCTCTAGCATCTTGCACAGCGCTTTACATATAACAGATGCAGATATTTACAATATGTTTTCAATTGAATTTTTTAGTGTCTTCAACTCACATAGCATTTCAGAGTTTTCAAAGTCTTTACCAAAAACAAGATACACAGTATCTGTATAAAGCTTTATGGTTTATTAAGTGTACTATGCTTTGCATATATTAAAAATACTCTATGCCCAGTGCCAAGCACAGAACATTGCACACCACTGGGGCTTAATAAATGGTAGCTCCTGTTTTTATCATCTCATTTAATCTTTTGAAAGTTATGAGTTAGTAAGGCCAGGCTATTTCATTGTTCCCAATGTTTACATATGAGGAAATGAAAATTCAGGGAAGTAACTTGCTAAAAATCCCAGGCTTGTTCAGGGCAGGGGATAAGAATTGTAAAATTTTTATTCTCAATTTGTACTTTCCCTTCTTTATAATACATTCTATTTCTCTTTTATTTGCTCCCTCCCCAGAAAGCCATGAAGATTGTTGTGGATGGAATGAAATCTGCTTTAAAATCCCTCCGTAGATATGCCCAACAAGGCCACACGAAAAGCCAGCACTTTGCTGCCTGAGCCAAGGGCGCTGTGCTGAAGATGGTGACAGGGACAGGTTAGGAAGGAAGGTTTCACATAGAAACCTAAGCTACATTTTTTTTCTTCTACTCGGCCTCATTTGCAAACATGAAATGAAAACTGTGGAGATTTGGGTAATTTACTTATTCGGACAAGAGCAGCTGAAATGCAGCAGGTTTTCCTGGGAGCTTCTGTAATCACAGAATTGTGCACCTGGGCTCCCTGATACCGGTGGAGCTCCGTTCACTTCTCAACAATGCATGCAGCGTTCTGCTCAAAGGACAAGATAAGACGCGTGTGGTCCCCACCCTACTAGTTATTTATTTATTCAACAAATATTGATTGAATACCATGTGCCAGGTACTAAAACAGGCTTCAGAAATACAACAACAATTTTTTTAACCATGCTTTATCATATATATGTATGTGACAAATACACAAAACACACACACACACACACATACAGTGTGCATGCATGTGTGTGAGAAGATTATTTCTTTTCTTATAAAAGGTAACGTTTTAGACTTCAATTACAATAGGTTGTTTTAGGCCCCCTTTTTTGGCATTAAAAAGTAGCCATTTTTGAAGGGTGGTTAGAGTGCTAATTTTGTAATTTAGTTTTCTTGTCACAACCCCTTATTTGGATGAAATTTCTCTCATACAGGAGCATCACTAAAGACCAGACCCCTTCGTACTGTTCTGGTGCTCGCTGGTCCACCAGTCTCTAAAGTAGGTGTCCACACTAAAGAGATGATGGAAGACAATGTTGTCACATGATGATGCTCTCCCACTGCTACAGAAATGCAGAAGGAAAGCCAAGCCATTGATCCTAGGGCAGTGTTCTGTAACAGTGACTATTGCTATTGCAGCAGGAGATGGTGGGAGATTTAATAATGTTCCCTAATATATGCCAGTGCAGCAGAGTGTCGGTGATCAATGTACTATTGTTACCAGTCTGCTGCCTTTTTATTGGCATTGATAATGGGCCTCCTCCTATGCATCTCAGCTACAAGTTTAAGTTGGTAAACTTCCCCCACTCCTACAATAGATGAATGACTGCTGACAGTCAAATTAGAACCAGCAGAGTTGGGAACCCAAGTGAATCTAAGATGGGATATTTAAAATTACAATGAATTAATGTAAGTCTGCAAAAATCCAACTGTGCTCCTAGTAGTTATAACACTGAACTCTGGTTCTAAGTGTCCTGGTTGACCAGAAGCTTAGTGAAATATTCTTCTACAAATGCCTTTAAAAGAAACATATTTCTTTATTTAATAATCGTGATATGCCTGGCCAGTGTCATTCAGTGGTTAAGTGTAGACCCATGAACCAAAAGATGGTCCATTGGATTCCCGGTCAGGGCACACGCCCGGGTTTCAAGCTCAACCCCCAGTACAGGGCATGCAGGACACAGCCTATCCATGTTCTCTCATTGATGTTTCTATCTCTCTGTCCCTTTCCCTTCCTGTCTCTCTTAAAAAGTCAATAAGAACATATTAAAAAATAATTGTGATAAGAACAGATAGCATGCTATTATAGTGCTTAATTTTGACCTTCAGAAATGAGGACTACTAAATCTTTGGGAAGAAATTCATCTCTAAAACTTTTAAAGAAAATAAACTACAGAGAATGTCACTACTTATCAAATATGACTTAAAAAGTTTTGTTGAAATATTTAGACCTTCCAGCATTTTGGCTAATGTAATTATGTTTGCTAATAAAGTTTTACAATCAAATATAATTAAAGGCACGCTTGAACTCTGAATATTTTTCTATAGGAGAAAATTTAAGTAGCCCTTACTCCTGTTTCAAACACAATACTACATTTCTCTGAAAAGGCCTATAATTTCATGTTTTTTCACAATAAGTAATTATCTTTACTTCTGCTGAAACTGATATGTCTGTTCTCGCTGCAGGTGTGGTCTCAAATGCAGGAAGTTATGCAACTCAGTAACCCATGAAGCTTGATTAACTTAAAGCAAAACCCTTTAAGGCAAAGGACAATTTTAATAAAGTTTCATATACTACTACTTGTCAATGGAGCCCTTGGCTGAGCCTTACCAATCATTTTGCTTTCTACTTGTTAATAACTAGATTTGACTGAATAATAGCCTATATGTTGAGATTATCAGAAACATCAATTCTGAGAGAATTATTGGTAGCAAATCCTGCTTCAGATTTTTGAAAGCACTCAAATTTCTTGGCTTTATAGACTTCAATCAATAAACATTTACTCAGTGACTATTATGTGGCAAGCACTCTTATGTTGGGCATATAGCAGTAGAAAAGACAGACTACCAGTAAGTCCCACTGCTCATGAAATGTATATTGTAGAGGGAGAAAGCAGACAATAGCAGTAGATAGTGGCATGAAGAAAGGAAAGCAGTGCTATGAATTACAGGAGGGTGGAAGAGAGTCAGCAGCTATTTCAGATCACTGGGACGCTCTTTGACGAGCTAGTATTTGAACCCAGATCTGAATGCTGAGGATTATTTGATTTTATGGGCAAAAAGTGATAGCTATTTCACTTTGTTAACAGTTAATACCATTTGCTTATATATTGTATCCTCTGTGTACTTAATAACCCACACTCCTTTCCTGGCCTCAGGTATATCAGGAATTTGGGATAAGGAAAGTGGGAGATTTTCCAGGTCTTTTGATCAGTTCGTTTTTTGTTTTTTTAATATTATGTTTTTAATTTCAATACAAGTCCAGGGCAAGAGACCTTAAAAAACAAGTATAAACGTTTATGGTCAAAGTGGTTATTGAATGTAGAAGACAAAACTTACACTCTGAAATCAAATTGAGTTGAAGTCTGGATTCTGGATTATAATTCTCAGTTTTCCTCTTTAATAAGCCAGGATCATTCTATCTTGCACATTTTAGAGAAGGGTAATTTTTCTTAAAATGAATTGTAGCTATAATTTTTACCATCTATATGAAAGCATCATGCAATGTAGGCGCCTGTCTGTTGGTTTCCTTCCTATTTATTTGCATTATCAGTTTCTCTGCAATTTTTCATTTGTGCAGATAAACATGAGTTGATGGCATGTGCATTTTTGCTTGATAGAATTTCATAGGACTCATTTCATCAGCGTGTGATTAGCTTCAAAGCTTCGAATCTAACTCAGTCCCGAGATAACTGGGAGACAGAACTAAGTGGAGGGAACAAATGCAGCATTGTAAGAGAAGCGAAAGTCAGCTTGAGGTTGTCTGATGTTTTTAAACTAACATCATCTTTAATCTCCTATGCCCTTCTTCCCAGATAATAAGAGCTGTGCACAAAAGTGCTGAGATAAACTAATGGGGAACAGGATACTACAAAAGATATTTGAAAGAGCCTATGTAATTTACTGTATGTCTGGTTTGTTTTACTTTCCGAAGCCTTCCTGTTGCTTAAGGAAATTTGTCTCTCCCTGCAACCTTCGGCCCTCTTTGGGCCGGGAGTCCTGACAAAGCATCTCAGGGCAGGTAAACAGATGCAAAGCTCTCTGAGAGGGGAGTAAGCACGGGCCTTGTTCACATCTGAGGCATAAACAAAGTATCCTTTAGTACTTGTCTGAGAGAATTATCCCAAGTGCAGGCAACCAAGAGGCTGCTGGTGCATTCAGAGATATACAGAACTCCCCACATGCGCTGAAGGTAATTTACATGAGTGAACCACCGGAAAGCCTCCTAATCAATGAACTGTAGCCCTGGGGAAATCCGTGCAGGCCCAGATCAGTGTGGGAACAACATAAGGGTGTTCTCTGTGCCAAAAAGGGGATTGGGCTGGATGGAAAATCCCCAAAAAGGACCATCTGGCAGCATAAATTATCCATTTAAAATGGCTGGTGTGAGTTAATGACACCAAAGTCACCATGAACATGTACAACATCCTCCAGTTGAGTTTTAATGTCCCCTCAGGCCCTGTTTCAATTATGACTTTCTATGCAGAATGTGGCCAAATGTAAATTTACCCACTGTCCTCCCTCCCCCCCGCCCTGCCTCGCACACCCATATACCATGAAACTGCATTTTTCTATAATAACTTAGGGATAGAGAACCAAGAATCAGCCTAGGAATATAATTGTGGAAAATTTCTCTAAGAAATTACATATGTGTAAAAAATATATGTATATATACATATATATTTACATTTATATATTAAATATGTTTAGAGAAATCCCTCACAATTATACATTACATATATATGTATATATACATGTATATATATATATATATATATATATATATATTTCTATCTATCTATCCATCTATCTATCCTCCCAAAAGGATTCAGCCATTAAACTTTAGTTATTTAATGACTACAAATAACACAGGTATTTGGATGTTAAAATTCATGATCATTTGATCCAGAATGTGCAGCTAGAGAAGAGTTACTCTGAAGAAAAAAGTTACTGGATCAAAGTACTCTATATTCCACTAACCCCACTGTCCCCAAATATGCCCCAAAGCAATCTACTTAAGGACCCAAAGAACAGTCTCATGGTAGAGGAGCTTCCTGGCCATTGGCACTAAAAAGCAGCTTTGAGATGCCTAAAACGGCATCAGTACACTACTCCAGCACAAATGTACCAAACCTATAGATATCAATTATAATTTTCACTGAAGCAGGTAAATTGGCAAGGACTATAATTAGCCTTTTAGGAAGGGTTCAAAAAGTTTTACATCTTTTAATTTTTTAATAGCACATAAACTTTTCATTGGCACTCTGCTGAGGTCCTGCTGATGATGCAGTTAGTGGCAAGGAGGAGTCAGCATTTTCATCTTCACTTAGGCCAGGGGTTATTTCTTAGCCACTTTAGGCGAACTGGCATGATGTACGTGTGGAATGACGCTGATGTGACCTTTATAGAAGCCCCTTTACATTCTGGGTGCTGTGTTTGTAAAAACAGAAAGAGGTTGCCTTGGCCCAGTGGCTCAGCTGACTGGAGCACCGTACCATACACTGAAAAATTGTGGATTCCATTTCTGGTCAGGGCACTTACCTAGGTTGTGGGTTCAGTCCCTAGGTTGAGGCACATATGGGAGGCAACCGGTGGATGTGTCTCTCTCTTATGTATCTCTTTCCCTCTCTCCCTGCCCCTCCCTCTCTAAAATCATTTATGTTTTTAAAATCACATATGTTTGGGTTAGGGTTAAAAAATAAAAAATAAAAATAGAAAAGGGTGCACCACAGGCTAATATCCCTTGTACTTCCCACCTCACTTTATGATGAGCTTCTTAGATGTGTTTCCCACCCCCAGTTGTGAATTCCTTGAGAGCAGGAGCCATGGCCTTCCCATTCATCCTTGAGTTCCTAGAATTAGGCATAGTGTTCCATCCAGAGAACATTCCCAATGATGATTACTGAATGAGTTGAATGAGTAAATGAATGAATAAGTTGAGAAAGAAGATAAAGTAGAAATAAGAAAAACTGAAATTTCTGTATTTTAGTAAAGGAAAGAGGATAAAGACTCAGCCAGTGGGGCCCAAGGTTTGGTTTTCTTTGCTATCATATAGTAAAACTGCCTGGGGGCTCTGGGGTTGGGGGGGGGGGAGGTATATATTTCTATGACTATTAACACATGTACAGATTCCTATAACCACCACCACAATCAGGATCCAGAACAGTTCCATCATCCCCAAAATCTCCCTCCTGCTATTCTTTTATAGTTACACCCTCTGAAACTGTCTTTGATGTGTTAGAGAAGAGAGAAAGGAGTTAAGATTTGAAGATGAAGAGGTTAGTTCAGACATTTTCTTGGTGCTTGTCTGTCCTTGCAGGAAATTACTCTGAGGCATGGGTGAGGAAGAATGGTCACAAAGCATCTTTATATAAGTCTCAGATGGTTTGTATATGTTACCTCCTTTAATTCTCAAGAGCAATGAAACAGCTATTGTTATTGGCAGATTATAAAAATGGGGACACAGGCTCAGAGAGGTTAGGGAATTTGCCCATAATCACACAGGCAGCAGGAGCTGGAGCCAGGATTACACTCTGCCCAAACTCTATCCTCTATACCCGCTTGACTTTGCATCTTGGGGAAGGCACTGGAGAAGATTCCCCTTGGCCCAGGTGGAGGTCAGACATGGAGAAAGACTTCAAACAAGTTCTGCTATCGTAATTATTCACATTACTCTCAATACTCCAGAATCAAGATTAGACCATCCCAGGAGGTTAGACTAGAAGTCATCATTTACTTAGTTCATTAAAATGGACATAAAGACTACTGTTCCATTTAAATAGAAAAACAATCATGATGGTGCCCAGCCATAGGAAAAAGTATTTTAAAGTATTCTCATTTTATAAAAATCCAAGTACTGCATAAACATCGCAGCACAGGAAACACATTCTTCTTTCCAATGTTATCCATCCAGCTAAGTTGATAGAATTTTATTTTGATTACTAAAAGATAATTCAAAAAACCAAACCCCAAAGGCAATTAGTATAAAAACAAAAGTGAATGGAATGCTGGGTTATCGTGCAGGTAAAAATATGTCAGGGTAGAAAATCACCCACCATGCTTACCAGTCTTCCCTTTCAGTTGAATTGCTACCTCTCACTGCTACACTCTCATAAATGCATCACTGAGATTCAAACCAGTGCTCATGGTGAAAAGCCAAAAAGTCAACTGCTCTGAGCTTGCTCTCTTCTTTCTCCGCACACTGCGGGCCCCCAGGGGCCGTCGCTCTCACAGGTGGGCACATGCCGCCACCTGCCTGCTTACCTGGCTCCACTTCATGCCATCCGCTGGACTGGCTGCCGCTTCCTGGGGAGCGCCCTTGGCCTGTGTAAAATGGCTCTTCACCAGGACTGTCCATTTCATCCTCCACAGACTTGAGGCGCTTGGTGGAGCTGGAATAACACAAGGGTGCATGTTTAAAGGCAATCCAAACCACCTTTCAATTGGACAGTGCTCGTCTGGCTGAAAGAAAGCCAAGGGAGGAAGCAATTGGACAACTCAGTGTAGTTCTAGGGCTCTTCCAGGCTCTCGTTCAGTTTAGTGAGTCACTGGATGTGGAACAAAGTCTTGGTCTGTCTTGTTCCAAATGTCTGGGCTTGATTTTTATTGTCACTCAAGTTGCTGCTGCTGCCACATCCTGTTTCTTTTTCCTTTGAGGAACTGGTAGCTGACTCACACTCCTGGCTCCACCTGGAGCTCCATCAGGAGGAAGCCCACATTTCATATTCCTCGGGCTGTGGCTGGGACACAGCCATCAGCAATTCCCTAAACATCAGTTGGATAATTTCTGGCACCCCAGAAAAGATAAAAATCAGGGTGCATGACCCTTCAAGGAAAGCTTAGATTATTATTTTTTTGGCCATGTTTTCTCATCTTCCACTTGAATCTTTTCATTCAAAAAATATTTTCTGCAGTTACAATATTCCAGGTACTGATCTAGACACTAGAGATAAGTGAACAAAAGAGACAAACATAGGAGGGAGAACTGCATTTCCTTCCTCGTATGTGACAACGAGGGACATGGAAAAAAAGGGGCCTGATTACTTTTATGTCTTCCTCTACAAAGAGATTACCAAAGTGAAGCTCTGTTCCATCAGGGTAGGGATTTTGTTTCATTTTTGGAGTGGTATGGTTGACAAATTTCCTCCAGTTAAAGGACTGAATTTTTCCCCTCAATTTGAGGCTTGAGGAAGAGAAGGTAAAAGGTAGTGAAATGCTACATGCTGCTCATGTGGTTGGAATTGTCTTAACTGATCATGTCACTATCATACCAGAATGGGGAGGTGTCATACCTAGTGGGAGTGCTTATTGTCAGGGTACAGAATATTTAATGTTTTCATTCATCAAACACTTGCTGGGTACCTCCTACATGCCAGGTACTAGGCAAAATGCTGGGTACAGAGAGGAATCAGACATGGCCCCTGGCTCTAGTGGATAGAGACAGAGAGGTAAACAAAATTGTGCATAAGAGGAACATAGGCATTATGGTGGAACCACACATAGGATATAATGGGTTCTTAGATGGGGGAAGGAAACAGTAATAGCCCGGGAGGTGGGGAACGACTCCCAGAGGAGATGGCTCTTGAGCTGTCTGTAAGCTGAGTGTCAAGGAGCCAGAGCAGAAAGAAGGAGAAGGCCGAGATAGGCTGCTATTCACCTGACACACCACCCAGGCAGCTATTTGGGATTTTGAAATATTGAAATACTACTTTACCAACTGGCAAAGTGCTGATGTCCGAAGCCCATCAGCTTCCCCCAACCTTGCCACCCTATCTTTGCCCTGGGAGAGCCTCCTGATCCAAAACTTAAAGGGTTAATGTCTGACATGCCTGGGGCACTTCAGGACTAGCCGAGCACTAGGCAGGGTGGCATTGCTCTGATGGGTAAGCTCACATTACTCAGGTTAGCGGGTACTCTGAACATCGCTCCCTGGAGGGAGGTAAACCCCAAGCAGAAACAACATCCCGAGTAAAGTGTGACATGCCCAGAGGACTGCCAGGTGTTTGGTATGGCTAAAGTTAAAAGCATGGCACAGCAAAAGAGGGGGTGGAGGGTAAAGAAGGTACTGTATGTCTGGACTTCACCTACAAGCAATGGGGACCCCCCCTGAAAAAGTCTAAACAGGGAGTGACATCAGTCACATTTTAGGAAAGGTCACTCTGGTAGCTGTGCAAGTGAAAGATTTAGAAAAGCAAAGGGGGAAGAAGGGATGGAACTGAGAGGCAGGGAGATAATTAAGAGGCTATTGAAATAATCCAAATAAAAAAATGTGGAGGGTCCAATTTAAGGCATGATATTCTAGTTATTAAAGTTGGCATACCAGTGTTCTTTGACTTTAAGTTCTATTCTCATTAAAGCCAGACCACAGGAAAGCAACATGTCTGTTGCACGCTAGCTTGGTACCCAAAGGAAATGACTTTAATAGCTTATTTAATGTTCTTTGCTTGGCTTTCCTTGAAGTTCAATGAAAAGTAGACACTTGAAAAAACTTTCCTATATTTTATGTAAAACTGCATCTTATAAGAAATCCTTTATAAAAGGATATACATAAAAAATTCCTAATACATAAAGCCAGAAAAAAATATGGTTTCTTTGAATGAATTTCCATTGTTCCCCTTTATTAGAAAATAAAGATTGTATAGACTATTTTTTCCCTTTCTTGCCTTGGCAACCAGGAAACTCAGGGGGGTAAATTTAGAGAATAACTCTTAGTTCAGGTTCCTAATATAACAATCTCTCCTATCTTTCCATTTGGTTTCTAGCCTCTCTTTCCATATTTAAAATTAGCTGTTGTGTTTTAAAATTGAAGCTATTTGAAATAATTTTAGAAGTTGGAAGAGTAAAAATTGGAAAGAAATAAATATTTCCCTTATGTTCCCTGGCAAATAAACAAAGACAAGATCTGTATATTCTGATGGGACTGTGAGGTCTGTGGTGAAAGGAATTCTCTCTCTCTCTCTCTCTTTCTCTCTCTCTCTCTCTGAACTGTGGCCTAGTGCATGAAATTCGTGCATGGGGGGGTGTCATTTAGCCCGGCCTGTACCCTCTCCAATCTGGGATATCCCTCTCACAATCCGGGATTGCTGGCTCCTAACCACTCACCTGCCTGCCTGCCTGATCGCCCCCAAAAGCCCCCCTGGCCGTCCTGATCATCCCCAACTACATCCCCTGCCAGCCTGATCGCCCCTAACTCCCCCCAACAGCTGTCCTGATCGTCCCCAACTACATCCCCTGCTGGCCTGCTTGCCCCCAACTGCCACCCCTGCCGGCCTGCTCACTCCCAACTGCCCTCCCCTGCCAGCCTGATGGCCCCAACTGCCCCCCTGCCAGCCTGCTCGCCCCCAACTGCCCCCCCTGCCAGCCTACTCACCCCCAACTGCCCTCTCCTGCCAGCCTGATTGCCTCCAACTGCCCACCCCTGGCGGTCTGATCGCCCCTAACCGCCTCTGCCTCGGCCCCACCACCATGGCTTTGTCCAGAAAGACGTCCAGAAGGTCTCCCGATCTAATTAGCAAATTACCCTTTTATTAGTGTATATATATACGTGTGTGTGTGTGTGTGTGTGTGTGTGTGTGTGTGTGTGTGTGTGTGTCTGTGTGTGTGTGTGTGTAGATATACATATCTAAGATATCTTTTAATCTCTAGTGCCTGCCACAGTGTCTGGTAAATAGCATATGTACAGAAACTGCTGATTTGGGCTAGTGACTTAGAAATAGCCATGAGTACTTGTGACAAGGATTCGCCCAGGTATCATAATTCAATGAGATCTAGCTCAAAAGACCATTGCCCATCATTTCCCCATTATTAATATTTTTCTGAGTTTGCCAAGATTTGGTTTCCTTGTTATCCATTAATAAAATGCAAATACACTATGCAGTTATTAAATCCTAAAGGTGAAGAGTCTGTAGTTATTAGCTGACACCTTAGTTTAGAATCAAGGACTTTCAGGGACACAGGATAAATATTGAGAGGATGAAGGTACAGGATAGACAGGTGGAGGGCCTCCCGACCAAGCTTATCAACTTCATAAACTTGACAGTTGGTTTATCTTGACAAGGTTTTTGGGGGTAAAAAAGTATATTCTTAATACTACCTCTTCTATGATTTTGGAGATTTTACTAGGAAGAGGTACAGAAACAACAATTAATGCATATCAATCTCCTTTATCTTTTTAAATCAGTCATTAATTTTTGTTTCTTGCTCCTGACTTTCTAGCACACTGATTTCTTCTCCCAGAAACATTTAAGGAAACAGGAAGGTAGCAATAAGATCTTGTCTTCTCTTCTAAGGAGTGATGGACCATCTCTACTTGTGTGTGAAATTTGTTCTTGTGTTCTTAGCAATTCTACCTAGAAATTAAGGTAAGACTATTACCTTTATTCCAAATATTTGCTTAATCCCTATTCTGTGCAAAGCCAAGAAGCCTTATCTTGGACTCACAAAACTGCAAATGCCTCGTAGTACCCCGAACTAAAAATTTCCATTTACTTGTCAGTCTCTAACCACTAGATTGCAAAGCTCCTATTACTTGACTTTATATCTACAGTGACAAGGACAATATCCCTGGTACTTAATAATGTCTGTTGCTGAATTAAAGAGTTAGTTACTGTCCTCTAAGGGATATACAGTCCAGGTGGGCAGACAGGACCTGTACATACCTCAAAGATGGTAATAATAATTCAAGATAGCAAAGGCTAAGGGTCCAGAAAAAGTAGAGCTGCTACATATTCCTTTTGGGGGGGGCTCATGCTCTACTATTTCTAACTGAAAGCGTCAATCCCATTCTTAAGAGGTTTCAGTGTAAAATAGCATGTTAAATTCAACAGACCTGCATTTGAAAGTAGACTCTGCCATTTACTAGGTCTGTGACCTTGGCAAGTTACTTAACTTCTCTGAACTTTGGGTTCATCCACTGTTAAATGGCCACACTGTCTATATTATAAAATTATTACGAAGATTAATTGTATCAGGTATGTAAAGCACCTAATACACTGCTGCTCACAGAGCAGGTGACCAATGGAAATTTGCACATCATAAACAGATGATTGATTGGTGAACTTTTCTATATGTAGATCTGGGGTATTCTTTTGGGTACATTTTCTAACCTGTACGAAGATAATTCTGCTGAGTGTATATGTTTAAAAAATAATGTTTTAAAAAAATCATCTGAGGAGAGTCTAATGAGAGTAAAACAAACATATTACTGAGTTATTAACTACTGATGCTGTTTATAATTAGCTCCTTATCAGGGTTAGTTATTTGCAGACTATGAGAATGACATTAATGACCAGGTTTCCCCTCAGCGAGTCACAACAAAAGGCAACAAAACAGCTGGGGAAGTCAAAGGGATGGGGTGAGGAGCACTGTTTGGCACATCCATGGTACATGCACAGAACACATATGAAAAACAAACAGCCCGTCAACTTTTAAATTAATCGCTGCCCACAAGTGTTTGCAAAGCTTTTTCATGTTGACTGAGTGCAGTTACACACAATGTTTCTTCCATCAGCAAACATTCAAAATCCTCAAAATGCATTAGCACCTGAATGTGTTCACAATCTCATTCTTTTATTATAAATGGACTTTGGATCTGAGACTTTTTTTCGCCTGAGGAGCTGATACCGCAGTGAACTGTAGGAACCTTCAGGCAACATGAAAGATGATGGCAGGATTTGGCGGTTATATATAGAGAATAACTGTTTCTTTAACTACTTTCAAGGTATTCGTAATGACTAAGCTGATTTTTTGTAAGTAATGATGATTAAAATATAAAGTCAAGGTAAGCATGAGTCTCTACCAAAGAAAATGTCTAAATTGGGACATTGTTTCAAACAATAAAAATGGTACTCGCTTGTGGAAGAATATGCCTTTGTCCAATGTTTTTCTGCAAAGTAGACAAACATTAAGGATCGTTCTGTGCCATTCTTTTCTTTGTTGTCACAGTCCAATGCTAAAGCCAATTTGTAAAAGAATACTGTGGGTTTAATGCCTAATCCCTCTCCCTCTGGTCCAGGTTATCTAGAGACAACAGGATCTTGCAAAAACGCTTCATTTTTATTTTGGCTTTGTGACCTCAAGGGGATCAAGCACCCTGTAATCGTTATCTGGTGGTGCACCTCCATCTTTACTCTTTTGAGGTCTCCAGGTGCACTGGGGTTCGTGATCCAGCCTCACCCCGCTACAGGACCCATTCACTTTCATAACCTCCCACCAGGCTATCAAAGAGGTTTATCTCTTAGGGCAGCTCCAACAGAGCGGATTTTGAGCCCTTTGGGGGCTCAGCAGGAGAAGAGCTGGGACTGAGCTCTTCTGTGTGTGCTGTGGGCATGGGGACTGGGACTGGTTTCACCAGGGTCAAATTTGTGCTAAACATGCCGAAACACACATCCGTTTCCCTAGTCAAGCCTCGTCCTTAATTTCCTGAGAACATGCTACATTCATCATCCATCCTTCCTCCATGCTTTTGCTAGTGTTTTCACCCCACACAGAACAGCATTCCTTTCCCTTTCTTCGCACCAACCCTAACCAACATTATCGCTGAGCATGAGTCACTCTTTTTGGATAAAACCTTCTTTATCTATTTTTATCCTTTGTTACATAATTTAGCTCACTGTTTTTTACTGTCTGGTGTGTGTGTGTGTGTGTGTGTGTGTGTGCGCGCGCGCGCGCGTGCACGCGTGTGCACATGATTTATCTATATATCTGTTTATCTGTTTCTGCTGCATGTGCATTTGCTTTCCCTTCCTAATGAGTCTCAAAGTCTGTTGGGGCGGAACCCACCTTCTAATACCTTCTACCGCTTTAGGCACACTGCTAAGCACCTAGCAGGCCTAGAATTAAAATCAAGGCATGTAACTATGAAGCATGACCTTTTTAAGAGCCATCAACCACCTTACCTGGTAGAGGATGTGCTGGGTAAAGACCTCCTCATGGCTCCCGGACTCATGCTGTAGTATGAAGAACTTTCCAAATCTGAGAGAGAAAAATTGGGGCCAGTTCCTGCAGCTATTGGTGCTAGAATAAAACAAACAAGAAAAAGAAAACTCACGTAAGTTAAATTCTGTGGATAAAAGATCAGTGAGAGTATATTTCAGTATTGCATTTAACACATTTTATTTTTGAATTTATAGGGTAAACTTATCCAAAAAAATCAGTAATAAACTCTGACCTCAAAAGAATGTTGACAATAAAAATAGTCTCCACCAGAAGACATATTTTTTTTTCCTAATGTACCTTTCCTCTTTTTTAAATGGTAAATCATCAGTAGGGTTGTAATGTTTCTGGATTCTTTTAACAAAAATACCTCCATGTTTTTGGCTGAAACTTTTCTTCAATGACCAGCCAAAACATTCCCTGGGCTTTTCTATTTTGTCTGATTCCTACAGCTTTCGCTCATCTGTATTTTGGAATTAGGTATGAACTGCAAATTAATCTTTCTAATTTCTTGTGATGAGAAATGTGAGATTTCTCCCTAACTCTGAGTCATCTCAGCATCCTGCAAACACCCTGACTTTAATATTCCTCTCACTAGGCAGGGCCTTCAAACTATGGTCCCTGCACCACAGTTTTTGTAGATAAAGTTTTATTGGAACACACACACACACACACACACACACACACACACACACATTCATTCAGGTATTGTCTCTGCTTCCCTCCATGAGAGCAGAGACCAGCAGCTATAACAGGAAACATATGGTTCACAAAGCAGAAACTATTTATGTAGAAGAATTTTCCGACCTTTGATTTAAGGGATTGTTAAGGATAATTTTTACTGTATTTGATTTTCAGAGTAGATTCTTGTATGAGATGTGATTCCCTGTAATTTTTTTTGTCCTAGATCCTCTAGATACCTTGTTTTCAGTAGTAGCATAATACATTTTTAAATAAATAAAGAACATATATCAATCTTTGTAACACAACTCTGTGTCAAATTAGTGGTGCAACTATATTAGTGCAAATAATCTCTTCTTTTGAAAGATTATGAAAAGCAAAACCAATATGTACATTTATCACACTTGAATATAATTGGGACTATTGGGGTTATATTGTCATCTAATATAAACCCTGACACCAGGAAGCAGTCAGTAAGTACTGGTAAAATGGAACTGACTCTTCGTCAAAGGAGAACCAATAAAGTAGGAGAAGGTTACCATCAAATTTGCATTTGTAATCTAGAAACATCACCATGTCATGAGCACAGATATAGTGGGGAGTAGGGTGGCAATTGAAGAATTATAATCAGTAAAACCACAGAGGCCAGTGGAGTCATTGAAATAAGATAAGATAAATTCAAGGGATGGGATGGACGAGTCTGGTGTAAGTTATTTAGAAGTTAGAATCAAAATGTGTTGACTTCTAAAGTTTGGTAATGATGGAAAAGGGGGAGTATGAGATGAGTCCCAGGACTATTGCTCGGGGAAATTGTGGTCATTCATAAAATGATAGAATCAGGGAAGGCTGTGAGGGGATACAGCAATTCCTAAGAAGAAACACTTAGTTGTTTGATTAATAGCAATGGATAAACCTTAATAATAACTGTCATTATATAAAAACAGTCACTGCTAAGAGATGGAAAGCTCTGAAACCCACATATGCTTTCTGAAATTCAAACACATCTTTCAATGACAGGCTCTCATGGAGGAAGAGCCTTTAGTTAAAAAACAAATCGTTAGGCTTGACTGTACGTGTAAACAGAGTTCTGATTAATAATTCTGCTAGTCACTCCCTAATTTGCTTTTTATATTAAATTTGTCTGCATGTTTCCCCCTTTTATTTCATAATATTTTATATTTTATGGGGGCTGATTATTCCTTCATGGGTCTGGATCACCCATCATCTCATTACATACTAGCAGCTTGGTATATAATAGGTACTTAATGGCTGTGCCTTCGTGGAGCTCCGAGATTCACATTTCTCATTAACTGAAGAAGATGGGAGAGGATGATCAGTGTCAAGGTCTGAACTTAAATTTCCTTCACAAGTTTCAGAATGGGGTTGAGGCCTTAGCTGGATGGAGCAGCTGCTTCCCTCCTCAGCGCGGAGGGAACCTCAGGAGCCCATGCTCCCCCTCTTGGAAGAAAACACAGCAAGGTGAGGGTGGAACAGGCTTGAGGGCACTGAGAGGCAGAGTCTGAGGCCCTCTCCCTCACCATGAACATCCAGCTGCACTTGTAACTAACACTTTATCTATCATGTTCTTCCCTGGAGAAGTGTCTTTTACTTTGATTATTTTTTTAAAATGTCAAGGGAGACAGAACAGGTGAAGGAAGAAAAATACGCATGTAAATATAGTGCTCTACCTCTCAGAAAGCTTAAAAAATAATTAAGCCCACAGAAATGTTCCCTAACTTGCCCGTATGTTTACTTCCTGTGAACCACTCAGTACACTGTAGCTGTCATCTAGCCAAGAGCAGCAGGTGGCCTGGCAGCATTGGGACACTTCCCATCGTGTCTGTTGGACTTCTGGTGAGTCACTTCAGGGCTTGGCAAACTGATTATGTGTGTCTTGAATTTTAAAACCTCACTAAATTTCTGAAATGAGAATGGGTTTCACAACCTGGGTTAAATAATCCTAATAACACACACACCCAAACTCTGCCTTCTTCAAAGCAGGCTTGTGTGGAACACCCCCTGGTCCATCTGTGTATACGTATCACATGGAAGGGCAGTTTATCGGGATGGATTTTGATCCAGTGGTCCTGGGACAGCCAAAGAGAGAAAGCCTCATATCTAAGGACAGGGGGCCACTGACCACATATCCCTGCAAAAGGGGTAGGTATTCTCAGGGTCTGTGAACCGGACAGGAAGAGACTGTGGGCTTTCAGCAGGCTTTTCTGAGTACTGGTAGGGCCGTGTTTTGATAAGTACTTTATTACATCTAACTTAATACTCAAAATAACCTTTTCTGGAAAGTATGTATGTTGGTTGAGAAGAACTAAGCCCTGTAACGAGGAATGAAGGAGAACCAGCAGTAAGATTCAAGCATGTCTGACCCTGAAAACTCTGCTCTTCCTCCCCACCACCTTGATTTTCACATACAATATTGACCTTAAACTTAAGATGATAAAAAGGCGTATAATGTCTTTGTCCCTGCAGGGTTTACAACCTAGTAGAATGAAAATAATACCTGAATATCTAATGCAATGTTGAATGGGTTCCATCTCAAAGGGGAAACAAAAGGTCTGTGTTAGGAAAGTTCAAAGGAGTAATGGATCACACTGGCTTGTGGGATCAGAACAAGAGTTGATTTCAGAAAGAGTTAGCAATTAAAGTAAACCTTCAAGGATGGTTAGGATTTAAAGAAGCAGAGAAGGAGATAGGAGAGGGTCTCTGGGCAAATGACAAAGCATGTGGGTAAGTTTGGAGACAGGATATAAATGATTTGTGGGATCCATGACAGTTTGTGAGTAGAGAAAGGATAATTGTTGCATCTGAAGAATGGCAATATGACAACAGTATACAGAATACAAGAAAGAGGACTGAGACTCTGGAGGTGGAGAAATCAGTTGGTAGGTTGATTTAGGTCCTGGCAAGAGGGAATAGAGGCCTAAACAATGCGGTCAAGAAAGGAAACAGAGTTTTTACAATGGATATTTCACCTCTTCCAGGAGAGTGCACATGTATAAAAGACTGTTTCCAATTGTGCACTATGAAAGGGTATCAATAAGCAAATGATCATATTATTTTAACAAATGTAAAATACCCATGAAATATATATAACTCATATAATGTGCTTCTTAGCTAATACTGGTAACAAATCCTGCAAATTAGGAAACTAAAAGTTTTCAAGGGTGAGATGACTCGTTCAATGTCTGCCTAGGATGCCATGCTGAGCTCTGAAGCTCATGACTAACTGCCTTCTGGAGTGTTACAGAGATTACACAGGGCCACTGCGAGTCAAACATGGGGATGCGAAGGCAGGACTGGACCAATCACAATGCTTCCTGCCTGTTCTATATATTGTGAAGCCTGATTTTGCTCCATCTGTACTTGACCATAGGCCTTATCATTCTTTAATGATCTCACACATAACATTTTCTCCCCAACTAGACCTAGTACATTTTGAGGGCTATAAAGATAGACACCCTAGGGCAGTGGTCGCCAACCTTTTGGACCTCATGGACCACCAGTGGTCCACAGACCACCAGTTGGCGACGACTGCCCTAGGGCCGTGGTCGGCAAACTGCGGCTCGCGAGCCACATGCGGCTCTTTGGCACCTTGAGTGTGGCTCTTCCACAAAATACCACAGCCTGGTCGAGTCTATTTTGAAGAACTAGCATTAGAAGAAGTTTAAGTTTAAAAAAATTTGTCTCTCAAAAGAAATTTCAATCGTACTGTTGATATTTGGCTCTGTTGACTAATGAGTTTGCTGATCACTGGCCTAGAGCATAAAAAAGGTGCTGGCCTGGGCCTGGGAGCGACTAGCTAGAGTCCCAGCCCTGCCAATAACCTATGTGACTTGTTTAAGTCATTAAACTCTTTGAACTTCATAATTCTAATAATAATGATAAAGATTAAAACTCACCACTTCCACCACCACCCAACTGCTATGGCCAATACCATCCTAATAACAGGCTGACATTTATTAAGTATCCTTTATGGGCCAGACACTGGGCTAAGAGCTTTAAACACATCATTCCATGTAATCCTCACAACAGGCAGGAACTGTAGCAGGAAGAGGTTAAGTAACTTTCATAGTTCACAAAGTCAAAGGGTTATACCAGATGACTAATCCCATAGCCTCCTTTGTGTTCCTAAACAGTTCACTACAGTTCTGTATACACTGCTGATGATCAATAAATATGCTCTGAATTAAAAAGAGTAGATAATTATCCTCTCTCCACTTATACCCCCAAACTTTAAGTAATACAAAATGAAACTTAGAAATCCATAAATACACATAGGAGGACTGACTGCTCAACTTTCTTAAGCAATATTGCAATTACTCTAACCTGAACTTTGTGGATTTGGTTCCACTGTGGAATTTTTCTCCAAAGGTTAACTTTTGTTTCTTCCAATGTTATTTCTAAGTCATCCCCCTCCCCCTTCCCTGTCATGAGTAGAATGTAGTCTTTGTGTCATTTCTTAATAAATGGCTTGCTATTAAGGAATCATTATAGTAATGCGGGCTATTGGAAGAAAGGGGTTACTTTAGTAGCCAACCCTCTTAATGACCTGCTCTTCTATACACATTAGTAGTTGGACAAGGTTGTGGTTATTGAACTTCTGCCATCCACCAGAGACAATCTGCTCAGGCTTGTATTGTTGGAAAGAGAGGATGATGGAAAAAAAAATTCTATCCAAATTTTCAAACTACTCTTCCTGGGAGATGAGAGTGCAATGAGTTTACAACTTGTTCAACAGGAATCGGCGGGCAGCACTGACTAAATGACCAGTGTGGCCAGCTGATTGCTGATGGCACATATCCTCTGTGAGGCTGCATTCAATGACATGCAACAGATATTTATGGGGCACTTTTAATGGGCCAGGCACTGTTCCAGATGCTTGAGATCCATTGGTGGGCAAAGTATATAAAAATCCTGCCCTTATGAGGTTTACATTTTATAGATTAATAATCATAGTTGACGCTTCTTTCAAATTTTCATGGCAACTAAAGACTAAGAAATAATGGCCCATAGGTACCCCCTCTCCCCCAAAAGACTATCAGGATTTAGCACTCAATTTCCAACTTATAAAATAACTATCAAAAAATAAAGAGGGCTATTTTATCCCCAGATTACATAATCTATGTACTCACGGAGGCTTTGGGAACTTGTACTTTATTACAGTGGAAGTTTGTGGGGGTAGGTTAAGGTCCAACAATAGCACACAGTTCCATGGGCCCAGCACAATTTCATGTTGTTTTACATTCTAGTGGCAAAGACTTTGTAAGAAAGTCCATGTCACTGCACAAAAGGAGAGAACATGGGAAAATACTTGTTCTTCTTACTATCAAAGGCACAGTTGTTAAATGCACAATGCTATGAAAACTCAAGCAAATCTGGAATCGTCGTTAAAAGGAATTATCTTGGAAAGTAATTTATGGCAAAAAATTCAACTCCTTTGTTATCTTCCTTTTACCATAATATACTTCCTCAATAGTGCCTGTGAGAGGGGGGCTTTCAGAAAGAAAAAAATAGTAAATGTAGTCAAATTAACTCATTTTTATCAATTTGTGCTTTTGGCCAGAGTTTCCTGACTGTGCCTACGAGGGGCTGTAAAACTGATGAATTTGCATGGAAAAAGAAACCAGTGTAAGTAATTTGTGTAAGAGGTAACACGGACATAGACTGTTATAATTCAGACATCCTGCAGATAGCAGACTGCTGCAGTGTGAGCAGTTACGGGTTAGAAAAATGACCACACTGCAGTCAGTCTGACTTCAATGGAAATCAATCATAAAGGTACATTCTCTGCAGCTCGTACGCCACAGTCTTCAGCAACTCCTTTGCCAAGCAGATTTCTGGCCTGTAAACCATGTGCTGATCTCCTTTTTTGACCCTTGCTTTCTGAAAGATCTGACCAAATGCAGGCTAGGGGGATGGTTTTCCAGACTGGAAACATAAAAGAAAGGCACTGAACTAAAACCAGGATTCCCCTCTATGTGAAAATGAACTTCCCTGCTATTGTAAGATTCAAGCAATGCTTTTTTAAAATGTGGCATTAGGTGCCAAAAGCCAGTGGAATGGTTTAACCCCATCAAAGGTATCTGCTAACACAGAGAGATCACCGTTTTTATACAACCATGTTTTGTGGACACAACTTACAAAATGTGTATGTGTGTGTATGAGGTAAACAGTGAAATTTTTGCTTCTTAAAAAAAGTTTTCCTTTTGCTAAAATAGGATCAGATCACTGATACTATCTTCCTCCAATTCTGAACCATGAAGATCATTTATTTTTTATAAATAATTACTGTGAGTTCAGTTTGTAAAGTAAATGTGTTCAGGCACTTTAAAGAAAGCTCAGTCTTAGATCTCAAGAAACTTAGATCTTTACTCTATAAAGAAAAAACTATTCCCTACTTATTTCTCTATTCTCCTCAGCACCCAGTGCAGGATGCTTCATATATTTACATGCAACAAATATTTACTGAATTGAACTAAAATTATATGAGCTTGCTAATGAAAAACAGCTAACAAGTAATATTTATTGAGCACTTATTATGTGCAGTCAATGCGCGAGGTTTTTACCTGAATTTCTTCCTTGCTGCATCTCTATGAAATATCTATCTTTATTATTCTCATTGACAAATGAGAAAATTAGCTGTGAGGTTAAGTAACACAATCAAGATCACACAGCTAAATAAGTGGAAGAGCAGGGATTTGAACCCAGATAACTCTATCTGCCCAAAGAAACAAAGGTAAAAAAACCTACATTTCTGGTCTCTCTATTCTTCCTTTGTCATCAATTACTGGGGAGAGGAATTCAACAAGATTTAAATAGAAGAATATTGTCACCTACCACTTAGCTGGCAAAGCTGGGTCTCGTCCTCCTCCTTTTATAGGTCTTTGGAGTTACAAATGTCTGCCAGTGCTTCCCTGGATAAAGGGCCTGGCGCTGGGTCTAGCAGAGCCATCCACGGGGGGTGAGCAATGCTGACGGATCTCCTGCATTAGTGGCTTCTGCCTTTGGGACTGAAATTGATTTTCTGCATTTTAGAGTATCCTCTCATCTTAGCTTTTGGTTGAGGTCAAATGTGGTACCCGCTTAGTATCTGATGCAGCCTCGGCCATGGGATTAAGTCTTCCCTGACAGGGGATGGATTTGATGGCCTAAGAGGTCTTTTCACCACAATGATCTATAAACCAGGGAAGGGCTTCTAAACATAAGCCCCTTAACCAAGAGTGCACTGGGACTATCTGACCATTAGCTATCAGGAAACCAAACTACATCAACAGAGCCCTACCCCAACAACCTACACATCCAACTGTCTACAATAATAATTCTCAAAAATTTCACCTATAACTGTTCAATTTTTTTCTCTTCCATCTATCGAAAAATCCTAATATGTACTCACATTAATCATATACTAGATTAACTCAGTTCCAGCATTTGACGTAATGCGTGGCTTTGCTAAGAAGCATGGACTCTACCAACTTAATCCCAGGAATGCCTACAAAGTCACCTACCACAGTCTTTGGAGTCGAGGTAGCTATGATAATACAGTCTAGCCCAAATCTCAGTAATAGCTGTGGTCTTCTTGTGGGGTGATTAAGATTTCTGTCAGGCTTTTAGAAATCCTAAAAAAATGTCTTTTAGTTCTCTAGTATTCTATACTAGACATGAATATCTGTTCTTAAAAAATATTGAGGTTTATGAGTGCATAAATAAAGGATAACTAAAAACAACTTTGTCAGTAATGAACTCTAGTTACTCATAGGGATTTTTTTTAATTGATTTCAGAGAGAGGAAGGGAGAAAGAGAGAGAGAAACATCAATGATGCGAGAGAATCATCAACTGACTGCCTCCTCCATGCCCCCTACTGGGGATTGAGCCCACAATCCTGGCATGTGCCCTGAACTGGAATTGAATCACGACCTCTTTGTTCATGGGTTGACATTCAACCACTGAGTCACACTGGCTGGACCACAGGGAATTTTGATGTTCATAATTTAAGAGACCACGATGTGGTTAGTCACTTCAAAAGTTATTTATGTGTTAGATTGAGAATTTTAACATCTTGTTATCCATTAGATACCCATGAAGAGAAAAATTCCAGAATAAAGCAGAAGCATAAGTTTTGGCTGAAAACTTGAGGAGTAAGAATGTTCTGGCTTCCTAAAGCAGATGAATTAGATGTAGTATTGGCATGTTCTTATTCTACCAGAGTTTTTAATTCTGAAGGGGTCACTATGATAGTTCTTCTAATAAATTGATTTTTGGAACATAAATTCTAAAACTGGTCCTTCTTAATTTATACACATACAAAATACATACAGACACACACATTTTTAATAGATTTTCTGATAGTGTGGTTAGCTCAAGAATCAGCTCTGAGCACACAGTGCGAGATCAGGGACAGAGGCCTTGCTCAATAGTAATCGTAACAGTTTACCACTGAGTATCTACTATATGCTGGGTACTTGACATTCTCTCGCTTAATCCTCAAAACACCCCTGAGAGGTGTTCCTATTTCTAACACTCAGACTTAGGCCAAGCACACAGTTAGCACTTAATAAATATCTGTTGAATGAATGAATGATTGTTACCTATGAGGAGAACATAGCTGACAAAGGATACATATTGCCCAAAGTCATATAGTTAATAAGTGGTGGGGCTAAATTACCAACCCTATATCCTGGACTGTTTTATGATCTCATGCTGCCATCTTGTATATAGATTTTATATAATATATATAATATATTATACATAGGCAGCATAACCAACCAGTTACCTAGGAAAGATTAAAAAGAGATGAAGACACAAATACTGATCATGATAACAAATTAGTATTTACATCAAGGTGTTATGTTTTCTGCTTCTGCCTGAGTTAAATTTTTACAATAAAAATGTTCATAGTTTGGTAAATTTAGCAGCAGCTTTAGCTAAGAACAGAACAACAGGCCCCCTAAATCCTGCCATGAGAAGTCTCACTGCCAGCTCTGACCGGGAAGGCTGTGGGAATATGAGTGCAACAGGAAGGCCTGGACTTGGTGCGTGACACTGACTGATAAATCTGCTGATGTCACGAGCTTGTTCTTGCCATAGTTCTAATCTCAGCTGCCATGGTGTCACAACACCACTGCTGGGACAAAGGTATATGCACATTTCAATGAATAGGTTAGGTGGGACACCTCTCACTTTACGTGGCTCTTCCTCTCTTAGGTGAGGAGAGTAGGATAGGAAACATCAGGTTTGGCAGCCCATACTGTGAGCTGGGATTCAGAAGAAAGAGCAGTGGGACAAAAATTTCTACCAGCCCTTTCCATTTGCTGCCAGCTTTACTGTCCCAATATTTGCCCCAAATATGTCCAAAAAATTAAAAAAAAAAGAAATTATACAACAAAATATATTTTTGAACTAATTCAACTTCAGCATTTACTTTGAAAATTTATTGGAATATAGTAGGGGAAACTCACTAAATTAAGCCAGCCAGACCAGCATTTATCTCCCTAACAGCATTTAAAATTTTCTCTCTCTCAGAGGGGTTGATTAAAACTAGAAAATGAAACATTTGAAATGTCATAATATATTCAGGATAAGGTGGCTTAAACAGGCAAAGTGAAAAAAATATATATAGGGCAGATCAGTACTTTCTGTTCTATAACTTAACAGATTTTCTTTAAAAACTCTGGAAGAGGAGCCATTGACTTCTACAGATGGAAAGTGTGTGATGTTCATTTTAAAATTACTAGTAGAGCCTGCTATTGACCATCTAATTATGCCGAGTTCCATTTATAAACATAGCTAACCACTAAGTTTATGGAGACTTTTTGTGCAGCTTTAATAGGATATTGATCGAGAGCATAGTTTGAGTGTACTGCCATTGGATTGTGTAATGGCAAACAAAGGCAAGGTCACAGCCACTGCTTGTGCTAGGGCTGCAGTCCATTTTTTATTATAATCTTTTTGTTTCTTCCTTTAATGCTCAAGCCCATATGATTTCTTTCGAAAGAAGAGCTTGCTTAAGAATCTAACCAACTTTTAAAATTAATTTCCATGCAATGATCATAGCTATCATGTTACTTAACAGAGGAGAACAGGCCCCTTGTTCAGAAAAAAAAGTGTCTAGTCTATTTCACTTAAGATCTAAAACACTGCAACTATGTAAATGACACACCCAGTGCCTGGAATCTCTATCCTATATCCTCAATTTCCTGATGAGACCTTTTCTGCATAAACATTTTTTAATATTCAAGTTTGGGTTTGTGCCTATCAAAGAGCTTCGTTTTCTTATTGTACCTTGTAGCTGAGTTATTTCTGCTGTAGTAGCTCCATTATGTCAGGTTAAAATATTTAGAATATTGCCAATAGTTCATACTAAATAAGCCAGAAAATCCCGAGGGTATGGCTATGGGTGCTCAAAGACACACAGAGAACCTTGAGGCTTAAAAAAAGCAGTTTAAAAATGAACTACAATTTGGGTCTTAACTGCAATTCCTATGTGAGAATATAGATAGAAACAGTACGCATTTCTAAGGCAGAAAACAGCCACTAGGGTGCCACCTCATGCCAGGCTGAGGCATATGCCTGGCTCCATTCACTCCCACTCTCCATTGACAAACAGCTTGGGAATCCTGGAGCCACCCAGCAGCCCAGCTTTGTGGCAGAGCCAGGACAATTCAGCTGCTGGATTTTAATAGATTCTGCAGCAGTGCAACAGGAACCAAAAATCAGTCTGGGTAACTGAGAGCGGTTTTCACACCCAAAGACTCTAAGGCTGGCCACAGTGTACTGAGAACCATGGCTTTTCAAAATTCCAGGGCCATGAAGTCATCCCCAGCCACCAAGTTTACTTAACCCTTGCAGCCGGCTCGGGTGTACAAACCGCTGCCTGGAAAACTAGAACCCGCCAGGCCAGAGTCACAATGGCTCGTGTGTATTTGCGGTTTTCCTCTTTCCCAGCGAAGTATTTAGGGTTTCAGAGTCGCTCCACCAGCTTCAAGTAAAATAGTCAGCACTTTAGAAGGAAATGGGCAAAAGAAGTGGATTTTTCGGGAGGATTTTCTGGGTTCATACCAGGAAGGGTACTTGACAGCCTCAAGGCACACACCTGGAGGGAAACACGGAGCAAAATAAACAAGCGTGGGTGCTGACCCAGAGAGCTACTGAAGAGCACCATTTAGCAGCTCGTAGAGTGGACGCTCTTTGTGGCAACTTTATGGGAGAGAGACCCATCTGAAATGCCGCTGGAAGGCTTTGTTTGAAAATGCAGCATCACGTAAGAGCCATTTCAACAGATGGTTCCTGTCTCTTTCCTCACAGTACCACACTCAAACAAGGTTGGTGATTGCGAACCACAGTGTTAGCACTGGTCAGCCACTCCCCCAAAGCAGAGAGGACGGCTCTGTCTCTCTGGCACAGTGTCTAGTAGTCTGAGTAGTGCTCCTCTCTCCCAGGGAAGAAAGTAATAAAAAACTAGAACAACTTTCAGATGGTCCTATCACCTGAGGGAAAAGGAGGGTAAACAAACATACATTTACTTTTATGCTATAGCACTTTCTTTGCTGCTAAGACAAACAGGACTCTCCTTTCTTGCCTTTCATGAACTCTAGATAATGCGAAAACAGAAAAGAAAAAAAGAAAAGGCAGGAGGTAAGGGTGAGAAGGGAATTAGAAGGGAGACTCCAACAGCTCCATGCATCTAATCAATACAATAACCTTGTTGCCGACTCTCACCTCTGAATGTGTGAGGCTAAGCCAGCAGCTTTCTCTTGACTTTCTCTGCCATTGCCCCCCTGTAGTAACAGGATTATAAACAACAAACTTAGCACATCATTATTTCAGTGAATCCTCATTCGGAAATACTGAAATAGCACCTCCCTCCTCTATTAAATTTAAAAGGAGGAAAACTAATGACAGAAACTAACTGGAAAGGTGGGGAAATATTTATATTAGCAAATTCAAAAATTGAATGCTAAAGAGGCCAGGATAAGGGAAAACTTTCAAGGCAAGGCCATCATTAGTGTGAAATTTCCAGATTATATATTTGGTCATAGTTAGGTGTGGTTGGGGGACTGGGTGGGGCTGGGATAGATAAGAAGGTGTTAAGAAAAAATCTGCAACACAGTGAAGAAATTCTAAGACACTGAGGCCATCGAAAACATCCAGGTAAAAGTCAAAACTACAGAAAGACTTAGAAGATCACTGGGGGAGTGGGAGATAAACAGATGGAGTACAGGTGATTTTTAGGGAAGTGAACTATTCTGTATAATAAGACAGACATGTCTTTATACATTTGTCAAAACACATAAATGTGTAACAGAAAGAGTGAATCCTAATGTAAACTATGGATTTTAGTTAATATAAAGTGGCAATATCAGCTCATCATTTGTAACAAATGTACCACACTAACAAAAGATGTTAATAGGGAAAACTATTTAGCAGGTATATTGAAATTCCGTACTTTCTGTTAACCTAAAACCATAAAACTAAAACTGCTTTAAAATACTGTCTATTCATTGGTTTAAAAACAAACCCATGGGGGAAATTTAAGTGTCTTGTTTTACCTGAAAATAGTTTTAACCTTTTTTATTACACACATTAGTAATCTAAAAGTTTATCAACTCTAACAAGAAATGATCTATAATAATAAAAAGGTAATATGCTAATTAGACCGGATGTCATTTTGGATGTCCTTCCTGACGAAGCCTTGGCCGAGGAGGGAAGCTAGCCCAGGTCCCGGGTGCCAGAGGGAAGGCAGCCAGGGGAAGGAAGGCCTACTCTTGCATGAATTTTCGTGCATTGGGCCTCTAGTTATTTAATAAAAACACAGAATCTTTGGATTCTGTTTAGTTCTATAATGCAGGTATAGGAGAGGTCATGACAAAATATCTGCAGTCTGCTAGCTGATTATAACAAAGTAAAAAGAGCAAGTTTCTTAACCTCTTAGAGTATCATGGTCTCCTGCATCTGTAAAAAGGGACAATAACAGTGACCATGGGAGGAATGAATGAGAGAATGTTTACAAAGTGCCTAGCACAATTCCTGGTACATGGTGCATGCTTGGTAAATTCTAGCTACTATAATCGTTCATATTAGTGTTGAATCATGCTCTTAATAGTGCTACCATTATGCATTTAATCAACTTATGCGTCAGTTAGCTTATTTCTATTTCAAAGTTGCAGAAGGCACCCAGCCCCACTCATCTGTAAAAAGTGTCTGCCGCACTTCTAATGCAGATGCTTAGCTCTTCCAGCCTGGGCAAGGGGTCAGCACTGTGAGGAGTGGTTAACGATTTTGACTCCTTCCTGTGGCTTGAGTGTTAAGTCTTTCAGAAAGGTGTGTGGGTGATGAAACCTGAGCTGGGGGATCCTTACTCCAACCACCAAGGCAACCTTGAGACATACACCCTGACAAACCTGGATTAAAGATCTGTAAGAGGGAGGGGGCTCTGGCCTGAAGCCACGGTTTAGCTGACACAGCCCAGTCCCACTCTTGCCAAACAGATTCAGTCAGCATGAGGCCATGTGTGAGTGAGTCCTAGAGCGATTACACAGCAGTGTGCAGAATCAGAAAGCGTTCGAGAGCCGAAGGCCGCTCACGATGCCAGGCATCAGCAACACAAGCCCCTAAGCAGCAGCAGGAAACAAAACCAGGTCCCTCTGCAAATTCAATCTGAGGTCCAGCCATACCCTCTGGCAGTCGTGAAGGCAGTTTTAGAATTCATTTGGCAACCACGCCATCACACACTGCATGGAGGTCCAATCAAGCTTGGAACTGATAAGCCCTGGGATATAAGACCTTAAAGGGATATACAGGAAGAAGAACGAGATTCTGAGGATGATTCTGAGCAGCATGAGCCTTCTCATACAACCCTAGGCCTCAGACACTGATGATAATGAAGATTAAATGTAAGCATTACAGCAGCCAGGGTAGATTAAAAAGGTCTAGTGCTCCAATTTTAGAGTTCAAAGGATTTTCACTTGAGGCTGTTTGGACTGTAGTAAGGGCTCAATCAATGTATTTCTCTAATGCCACAATGACAGTTATACTCTGATATATCAGTCTATATAACTTTCATTATTAAAATTACAAGAAAAATGTGAGCTAGTGATTTTTAGAAGTCCTAAAATGTTGTGTGTGTGTGTGTGTGTGTGTGTGTGTTTGTGTGTGTAGACAAACACACATACACAAATGCATCCTTATTTGTCTATGTAAATAACTGGCTAGTTAGCTATGCTAGGACAGCATATATTCTCCAAATTAATAAAGCAACCTAGTCTCTACTTCACTGGGTGCATACTTTAAGCATACTTCATACTATGACAGAAACTTCTCCCTTCTACCTCACAACATGCTGCTCCTGACTTATTCCTCAGGTTTCCACTCCCCTCCCCCCATAATACCTGGACATCCCTGCATCAACCAAGAGTCCCTGACTACCAGAATTCTAACATCCATAGTTACTTTCCTGCTATTTTCCATGTAGCCTCGCATTGTAGAATTCAAGTTCCCTTGGGCCAGTCTAGATCCTAGCATTATACAAACTTAGCTTAACCATTTACCTACTGTTTGACTTTGGGTAAATGACTTCAATAGACCTGTAATTTAACTCATTTGTAAAAATGAGAGTGATTTCTTATCTGACATGTTTATTGCAAGGATTAACTTATGCTACCTACATGAAGACCTAGCACAGTGCCTGGCAGATAGTGAATACTCAAAAGTCACTCTCTGTCTAACCCTCTACCCCTGTTCCCAGGCCCCCACCTTGTCTCCCATTTTGGGATTCTTAAGAGTCCTCGAGCCTTAAGAAATAAGAACAGACAGAATCTAAACTGTGAGATCAGGATGGCTTGGCTTACTTGACCTGGCATCTTGTCATGAGATTGACTGGTTTGCTCGGTCAATCTTCTGAGATAGTAACACGGGGAATGGGAGGTGGGGCATGAACTTGAAAATAAAAGATTTTTTTTTTTTTACTTCACCTCATCCCACAAATGATTTATTTAGACTTGAAACCAATTTTGACAATGTATATTTTATCTACAAGTGATATTTTGAAGTAGGAGGGGGATAAAAATTGTAATATTTGGTATATGTTTTTTCTTTCTGTTACTAGGAGCTCAAACATCATAGTCATTATAGGTATGCTTTTAAATAAAAACAAAAATGTGTTTTTAGGGGAAAGCAACTGTGTGTGTGTGTGTGTGTGAGAGAGAGAGTGAGAGAGAGAGAGAGAGAGAGAGAGAGAGAGAGAGAGAATCCTATACCTTCTCCTTGGACTGTCTGGATTATTTCATAGCAAAAATACAATCAATGACCTTTTGATTAATGGAACAGGGTGGTGACAGGTACTCTTAATTCACTGTTGTTGGTGATTATTGACAAGCTGGTAATGATCATGCTGTCCTATGTCACTCCTGCTGAGGGCATTAGCATTCTTTAAAGGTCAAAACCAGTATTTTTTTAATTGCAGAATTTTTAGAAATCAGGGAAACCTCAGGATTTTTTAAAACCAGGTTCACACTATAAACTAAGGAATATGTGAAACACTCTGGATTTCAGTTCTTTCCATATGTTTCACATTAAAATGACATCAAATTTTCCTGATTTAAATTCTTGGCTCCTAAATAAACTGTGTGGCAAAAGTCTTCCAATGGGTGAATGAAAAGGGGATTCTGAAAGCTATTTATGTCTCCAGGAGGCTGAGGCAGAAAGTAAGCACAAACCAAAGGCAAATCTGTACCAAATCAAAGCAAAATTATACTTACTCTGTGACACTCTTACTAGCTCAGTCACACTAAAAACACCTGATGTGACAAAACTGTCCTGGAAGCCCAAATGTCCTGAGGAAACAAAAACAAAAAAAGCCAAGTGTCATAAATAGAAGATATTTGGTAACAGAAGTCTAAACATGAGTTTCATTGTGATTAAAAAATATGATGTCTACTTTCATATTCTGCTCTGGTTAGAGTTTCCGTGGGAGGGTATAGTCATTTAGTTATGTAGTGTTGTTTTTTTTTTGTTTGAATCTGGAGGTTATGGAAAGCTATGACACAACAACTGGGTGATTTCTGAAATGGTTAAAAAAAAAAAAACTCAACAGGAAATCTGAAACAAAAGACAATTTAAAATAAATGGTTACCTTGGCTGACCTCTGAGACCATAACAACTGGGATGAAAACACCCTACCTAAGAGTCAGCCTGGATAGCTAAATTCCATAACAGTTTTAAACACGATTTTCTAAAGAAACATTTGATGGGGATTAGCTATCTATTCATTCAAACCAAACAAGATTTAAAGATGTTCCCTTCATTTCTAGAGGAACCATTACGTAAATCTTTAAAAAGCTAGACTAGAAGAAGTAAATCCCTTAAAAACTATTGAAACATAAAAATAAATTCTTTGAGCACAGATAAAATTTAGATTTGTTTCAAGAACAAGAGTTTTTTGTAGTAAGATTGATTCTTTTCTTTTTTTTTTAAGAAAAGATAAATTAATGGTACAAAATTAAACTTTTAATTTTGTATCTGTTTCATTTTTTCTGGATGATTTGTTTCCTTTATGATATCTGCTTATTCATTTTTATAGTATGTTTAGGAACACAGGGACATAAAACATAAATGGCAAGGAATACTAGTAGATAATTGATGATATGTCATTTCCCTCTCTGCCTCTAAAGTCTTCTCATTCTGTCAGCCTCACATAGGTAAACCTAACTGAGAGATCTGTCTATTGAGTTAATGTAACCACCTGCTTTAAAATTAGGGCCAAAGGAGAAGTTGATGGCTGAGGGGAATTTTTTAAAATAACTGTTCTTTGAAATAAGGAAAACACCTTTAAAAAAAATACAACGTAAGAAAAAAGACCAATCTGAATATGCCCACTATGTAGGGGAGGCAAGTTTACTTATGGCACATTTTACACAACAAAAAAATTGTCAAGTGTCATAGACATAAATACATGCAAAAATTATCATGCTTTGAATTATAAATGTGCCTAAAAATTATTATTTTTCCTTTGGTTAACATTTGATTTCTGCATAAGAAAGATATTTTTTAAACTTAGATTTAAAAGAAAATTTTCAGTTTTTAAGATCAAATACACAATCTCTGATATTATAGGTAAATAGCTCTAAGTTTTAGGATATCTGATAATCATAAACTTCTTGGTAAAATAAAATAGCACCATGTATGGTGATGGATGTTAACTAGAATTACTGTGTGGGGGGGGTGTCATTTCACAATCCTCCTATCTAATACAAGAGTAATATGCAAATTGACCATCACTCCAATACACAAGATGGCTGCCTCCATGTGGACACAAGATGGCCGCCACAAGATGGCCAGCAGGGGAGGGCAGTTGGGAGGGACCAGGCCTGCAAGGGAAGGCAGTTGGGGGGCGATCAAGCCTGCAGGGGAGGGCAGTTAGGGGTGACCAGGCCGGTAGAGGAGGGAAGTTGGGGGCAACCATGCCTGCAGGGAAGGGCAGTTGGGGGGGACCCAGGCCTGCAGGGGAGAGAAGTTGGGGGGGACCAGGCCTGCAGGGGAGGGCAGCTAGGGGTGACCAGGCCTTCAGGGGAGGGCAGTTAGGGGTGACCAGGCCAGCAGGGGAGGGCAGTTAGGGGCAATCAGGCTGGCAGGGGAGCAGTTAGGCATCAATCAGGCTGGCAGAGGAGTGGTTAGGGGGTGATCAGGCTGGCAGGCAGAAGCGGTTAGGGGCAATCAGGAAGGCAAGCAGGCAAGCAGTTGGGAGCCAGCAGTCCTGGATTGTGAGAGGGATGTCCGACTGCCCGTTTAGGCCCGATCCTACCTGGATGGGCAGTCAGACATCCCTTGAGGGGTCCCAGATTGGAGAGGGTGCAGGCTGGGCTGAGGGACACCCCGCCCCCCCCGTGCATGAATTTCGTGCACTGGGCCTCTAGTTGTATATATATATATATATATATATATATATATATATATATATATATATATATATATATAGAATCATGTACACCTGAAACTATTGTAATGTTATATGTCAATATCTCAAAAAAAGAAAATATTTAAAAAAGAAAAAAAATGTATATACACCACAACTTAAAAAATGACAAAATTTCATTCAAAGAGTTGGTTAAGAAATTTCACCTCCCAAGGTACCCACACCCAGGTATTTAGTTGACTGTTATTTGGGAAGGGCCTAAGGTGTTGTCTCTTGGATTAAGAGAACTGAGAAGTAAAAATAGATAAATCAATAAAAGTTCTCTAACATGGTCTTGGCAAAACAGGCTCTGACACCTTTTTCTATTGTGACAATATTCAGATCACATTGATCCTCCAGACCATAACAAATGAAATCCAACCACAATGTACATTAAGTTTAACTTAAAACACATATAACAATGGCAAGGAAATTCATAGTGGAATAGGAAAAGCTGGGTTGAGCTCCAGCTCTTGCTCATCTCTGTCTGTGTCACCTGACTGTGAGCTGATACTTGTTTCAGTTACAACCTTTTGCATCCCTTATTTTAAGGACAACTTAACATGAATTTCTATACAGAATGTGAACACACATACATTAATCCTGCTACCAAAAAAAAAAAAAAAAAAAAAAAAGCAAGCAATATAATTGAAAACTAAGTTTAGTTTGTCACAAGGCAAGGGCTTGGGAGGCGGTAACCCCTGTATTCATCCATTCAAACTCACCCTGTTTTCATTGCCCTTTTTCTTCTGTCTACCTCTTAAATGCTGGTGTTCTCCAGGGTTCGTGCTCATCCCTCCATATTTTTTTTTTTTTTGCCCTAAGTTTATCTTCTCTATTCCATGATATCAGCTACCAGGCTTGATTGTGATATTTGTGAAAGCTAGAATAATATTTGTTTCCTTCTCCATTGTATTTAATGCCTGGGACAAAGCAGTTAGTGAGTATTTATTGAATGAGTGGATGAATGAATCTATTAGCCAATGACTCTTAAATCTTTATCTTTTGCCTTGATTGCTCTCTTGGATTCCTAACACATGAATCAAAATGTTTATTGCATATTTCTATCTAAATAGCTCACGGGTAGCCTCAGATCCAACATGTCCAAAGCTGAGCTCATTTTCTTCTCCCCAAAACCTGTTTTTACTCTTTTGACTTTCCTATGTCAATGAACCATCCACCGTTCATCCGCTTTTCTCTTTTGGTGTCATCCCTGACTCCTGCTTCTTACAAACACCCACATCCACCTAATCCCCATGGATTCAATTTCTTACTATTTCTTGACTCCAGGTACAACTCTGTCTCCCTCGTATGATTGTGGCTAAGGCTTTTGCCAATTCTCCAACTATGTTCTTCATCATCAGTCTTGGCTTCTCTTCTAGTCTATTCTCCACTCTGTAGCCAGAGTTGTCTCACTAACAGGCAAATCTGATGATTCATTAATTTATTCAACGAGTATGTATTGAGCCCCTACTGTGGGCCAGGTGTTTGCCAGGGGTTTGAGATACAGTCCTACCTTCAGGAAATCAGAGTCTATGATTAAAGACAGCTGATAATGTAAAAGAAACAAATTATTTTAAAAATTATAAATGGTATAAATGATATAAAGGAAACAAACAGGAAACTCTTTAGAAAGAGTGGTTAAGGAAGGTCTCTCTTAAGAGCTGACATCTGAAAGATACTAAAGAGACAGCCAGGAAAAAAGGGGGCAAGAGCTCTCCAGGCAGAGGGATTGGCATGTACAAAGGCCCTAAGGTAGGAAAGAATGAGGTGTTGGAGCAAGCATGTCAAACACGCTGCACGAGTTTGACTTGCTTGTGTTGTAGAATCCAAGAAAAATCCAAAGTGTTCAGCAATCACTACCCTGTCAGAAATCTTGCAAGAGCCCCGCAAAGAGTTCAGGGTACAGTAACAAACTCCTTCACATGGACTATGACCTCCATGTAGCTTCTGTTTTCCTCTCTGGGCTCCATTTTATCTTTTGTCTCTTGCTTCCAGCCCTACTCCTTGGCCTAAGTGAACACACGTACCTCCAGGGCACTGGTTCAGCCCCTGCCCTCACCCTGATCCTTCTTTCTGGACTTCCTATCATTCTTACTCTTTGTTTGACCAACTCCTACTTGTCTTTAGGACTCAGCTTTGTTGAAACCTCTATCAAAAGCCTTCCCTGGTTACCTCACTGCTGGAGAAGACTCCTTTTCTCTTTTTGGGATATGGACCTGATGTACTACGTGTGGTTCTAATCTAGGACTTAGGACACTAAATTGCAGTTTTGTCTTTTTCTCATATTAGATTGTGAGCCCTTTGAGAAAGAGCATTGTCTGTATCTCCAGCACTCCAGGTCCTAGCATAGTGTCTGGTATCCAGTGAGCACTCCAGAGATGCCTCTGTATAAATACAACTCAGATCAGGCTCAAGTATGTGTGTTTTCATCTTTATAAAAGTGTAAGCAGAATTTTTTTTCTGTCTCTTTCTCTCTCTCAGCTCCAGCAAGCCAGTGTGCATCTAAAAACTATTAAAATGAACCATCCAAAGAGTCCCTCCAAACTAAATAGGACAAGGACAGGATAGACAAACCCTTTAGATGAACCTTCTGATCAAGAAGGTGCCATCAGGTTCTCTGAGGAGAAATGTCTGGGGTTGTCCTATTATTGTGATTATGGTTCAAATTTTGGGAAACCAAGGAAAAACAGAGTTGAAGGGCAGCATTATTTAATAAACATAAGAGAGAGAAAAACCCAACTACAAAACAATTTAGTCTGAAGCTTAAACTAGGATCTTGTGTGATCCTGAGAAAGTCGCTGCCAAAATAATAATTTGATCCTCCTTTCCCACCTAGCAACCTTCCTCAAAGGTTTATTTTAGGAGAATGTGTGTAATTTAGAAGGTGAAATATATACGAATGTACAATAACCAGAAAAATAAAAATAAAGAGAGTTATTTCACAAGTCCTGATAGAATCATCTCTGCACAGTATTATGAGATTATCAGAGGGCCTTGACTACTTTAACTTCACAATGTTTCCTCAGGGAAAGGTCTGTGTAAACATGCCATGTAACTTTGAATGACTATGAAACTGGTTTTGTTCCTTCACCAATTATTTAGAAACCCACAGATCCAGTGGAAGACAGCCACGAAAAATGAAACCTAAGAAATGATGGAAAAAATGACATGGCTAATGTAATTACTAAGCGAACCTGAGCAGATTAATATTTTGTTCTCACTAACACAAACCAAGTCATAAAAATGACTTTCGGGGAAATAACACTAATCTGGGAGTTCTGCTTTATGGCAAAATGAGAGGAAAATGGAAAAATATATAAAAAGGTAAATTTAAGTAATTCTGAATTGAGATGTTAGCATGAAAAGATCTTCAGTTGGAGAGCTGATTAAACATTCCCCAAAGGTTCCACGATTTACATTTTGAATAGAGTCTCTCAGAAATGAGTGCAAAACATATACTTTTGTTAAGCACATCATAGATGGAAAGCCGGATTGCGTAATGATCTGACTCTCCAATTCTGAACGAGTGTTCAGGAGCAATTCAGAGGAGACTGAAATAAGGAGCACATCCTTTTTCGTTTTATATAAAATGGCTAAAAAAGTTCATTCACTGAGGTCTTGTTCAGTGAATTCCCAATTAGAGTGGAGATTTCAATACCTTGGAGTCAGTCCTACTCACAGTGGGGAGAGATTAGCTTTTGAAGAGAGGCAGGGATATGAAAAGCTGAATTCTTTTACGGGTGGTTAAGAAAAGCAGCTCTCTTTACCTCGATGATATCAGCAGTTATGGAAAATGCCATTATATGGGAACCGAATTTCATCTCATTAAGGAACTGAACATCTATCTACCTTTAAACAGGCAGGAAAGGCGGAGGGGGGCGGGGCGGGAGTTCGATTTGTAGAAAGACAGGTAACCTTGCAGAACTGTTCAGAGGTCATGCGAAGAAACAGCTGGAAAAGAACCATCCAGAGGGGTTGGCCTTTAAAGACCTTCTGAATGTCCATGGAGTAGAATGAATGTACTGAGGAGGAAAGTTTACACACCCTGTGGTGTTTTGGGTTGTCCTGTTGGGATAGCAAAAGACTCCCAGCTCTAAACGATGGAGTCTCATCTGGCTGATGGATGCAGGGCAACTACAACACACAAGTCGCTGCAGTGAAAAGAAGGGATCTCCATTCTATTGTCCCTATGTAAATAAGGTTCCATGGAGGGCAAAGACAGGCCAGTGGCTGGGCCTTTCTCGTGTGTACTTCAGGGCTCCTCAAAGGGAAAAGAGCTCCCTCACTCTCACACTATTTATATTCCCCAAGTATTTGGGATTGCCTGTGATGAGCTAAATCCTGATGACGCTGCTCTCACAGAACTTACATACTCGTCCTTCTAAAGAAGAGTTCCCCTCAGCAATACTGCTCCTCCCTGGAATTTCAATTTCTCCTCTGTGAACTCCTTACTGGAGTATAAGCCACCTAAGGGAAAGGGATTCCCCTCCATCGTCTGCCCTCTGGACCCCGCCAGTGCATTTCGGGTGTGCTCAGTCAATACTGCTAAGTTAAGCAGAACTTTTTCTCTACTTGTCTTCTGGCATAGCCTTTTTCTACTTTATCAGACAGGTATTTGTTTACCTGCCTTAGCTCTGCACTCCCACCATAAACTGGGCAAGGGCAGGGTTGTGTCTCGTTATCTTACACTGCTCACAGGGCCTTGCACAAACCCTGTTCTAGTTGTGTAATAAATATTTACTCAGTGATTCAGATGAGCGACTTGAGATACCCTTATTTGGTAGCCCTCTAAAGCAAAATATAAATTATTATTAGTTTATCTCCAATATTTTGTTTCTGTACTTTTAATTTGGAATATCTTAGAAAACAGGTCTTGGGGGAGATGGGCTGGGGATTTATTCCTGCTGATCCATTAAGCCCAAATTCTAAAATTTTAATCTGATTTTTTTTATTACACTGACTATTTAAATTATTCTACCATTCAATGATGACATTTGAAAATTATTTATTTTATGAGTAATTCCTTATTTAAAACAAATGCTAATAGTTTAGACATTGTTAAGAAAGAACATAGAAGCCATAAAAATACACACACATGCTGTTTGTGTGATTCATTTTCATGATGGTGGAGGAAATTTCATTTGGTTGTCTGTTTATGATAAACATTAAAAGATTGACATACGGTGTGGACTGACAGTAAGACTGAAATATTTCTATGTCTAGAAAGTTGTGTCTGAGAATATATAAAACAAAGAAATGACAGTTGCCAACTAATGATATGGATGAGGTGTTTTGAGATTTTCAGATGAAAAGGATTGTTATAAATGCATTTATAATATGGTTATGATTGTCGTTCTGTTTATCACGACACATCAAGGAATTGGCATTAGTATGGAAATAATGTCTTAGCTTAAAAGAAGGATGAATCAAAAAGAGGTTTTAGAAGTATGTGTCATAGGACTGATGTACTGTTGAGTTCCTTCTTTTGTTGCTCCCAATTTTCCTGCCCTGCTCAGGTGCAGGTATTCAATACAGAAACCTAATCTGTGTCTTTGTTTGTTTGTTTGTTTGTTCTGCCGTATCCATAAAGATAAAGTCAATATTTGGTTTATTGTTTTCATTCAACAAATATTAAATGCTTATTGTATGGCAAGCACAGTCGTAGGTCCTATAGTTACAACTAGAAATAACAAAAGTTCTTTATTCTCTGGGGCTTGTATTCCCAGTTAAGGAAAATGTTTATGCCAAGATTCGCAGTAATGTATTTAATCTAAAATTGGGTCTTTTTATAAGACCTTTCTAGGAAAACTTTAACAACTAGCAAAGACTAGCAATGTCCTTCTGTCCCGAGTCTGCTGGCTGTCCAGGCATGTCCATGGTTGACAGCCACTGACCACACTTCCCAGCCTCCCTTACAGTTCGGTGTGGTCACTACCGGAAAGTGAATGGAAGTGATACAATCAGCTTCTACCCCACACATCTGAAAGGAAATTCCTGCCCCACAGATACTCTCTCTTCCTCTTTTTATGAGCTAGAACAGTTTTGGCCATGCAGACAAAAGAGTGTGTCCATGGAGTAGCAGAGCAATGAGAGAGAGGGAAACTGAGACCCTGAATGACAGTGTGGAGAACCACCATCCTGATCATTTAGAAGAGTTCCAAAAAAAAAAAGATTTGGGTAGATTATAACTACTCTATTTTTTTGGTCTCTTTGTTATAGCAGCATAGTACTTACCCTAAAACTCATAAATTGTCAAACTCTCCCTTTAGAATATAAAGTGTCACAAATTAGCAGCCCACAGGCCAATTCCAGTCTGCAGATATATTTTGCTTGGCTAGTTAGCACAGTAATTTTTTTTGCATATGAATGTTTTTAAACTGGGCATGAGCTTACAAATATACAACACACCTCAATACTCCTCATTGTATTTCATTTATTTAAATGATTTATAAGGCCCCTGTAGGTACATAAATTTGTGATGCCTACTAGGTATCTTCTCTCTACTTTAATCCACTAGGATAGATGGATGGTTGGTATTTTTTCATCTGGTGAAAAAGCCATAAGTATTTCATGAGTTCCTTGAAAAAGGTTAGACTTTTTAGTTAGGTATTTAAAGCCCTTCAAAATCTGGCTTCTAGTATATCTTCTCAGTATTATCTTCTAACACAATCCAAATATATGCAAAATAAAGGTGTCTATAGTAAAGTGAGTTTGGAAAACTCTTGGAGGATGACAAGAAACATTTACATGTTAAAGCTCCTGAGCGTTCCAACATTATTTAACTCCCTATTTCCCAAAGAATTTGACAAGGATATCATTGGGTTTTGGCAAATGCTATTCTGTAGATACACTGTTTGGCTCCTTTTCCTATTTTCCCCCTTTGCTGTATGTACCAATGTACTGAGGGGAAATAAAATCTGAACTCTTTGAGCTAATTAACAATTTTATGCAAGGCCAAGGACACTATATCCTCACTTGCAATCATTTAAACATATCTACATTAGAAAAATGTATCAAACTGGTAACAGGTATTATAAAGTTAGGCAACCTATTTTTAAAAATTATACATGGAACCTCTCTCGGTTGTATTAATTTTAATGAAAAGTATAGCTCTCATTTATCCAATAGTTACAATGTGTTTGGTACTCCGCTAAACACTTTAGATACATTAGCTCTAATTATTTGTGCAACTTTGTGTAGTTGGCAATATTAAGTTCAGAGAGGTTTAAGTGATTTGCCTATAGTCACACAGCTAGTGACAGAATTAGGATTAGAACTAAACAGGTTAACAGGTTTGTTTAGTTCTTTTATATAATAAATTATATTTCACTTTAATCCATCATAGATTATACCAGAGACTTGATTATCTAGTTTAACTCAAAGGCCTTGTCACATCTTCACCAATTCCTGTAGTTAATAAGGGAAGAATAGTATTTCAATTAATTAAATTTGATTGCTCAATGATTTTACATAAAGAGCGTTTATAAGTTTGAGTTATTAGGCAATTAATTAAAGGACTATGTTTAATATATATCAAAACATCTAACTAAAAAGTGAAAGATATCTTTATTTATTTGTCTGTAAATATCAGATGTATCACATCATGAAATGACCTGGAAATGAAGATATCTTAAAGATCACCTGGAGCGATCATCATTGTGTCATAAACTTTTAGACTAATAAAATTAAAAGGTTTGGTTTTTAAAAATTCTTTTCATATGTTTACTTTCCTGTAACTTCTCATTTACTTCAATTTTGTCCTTCGGACCAGGCAGAATAAATCGCTCTCTCTTCCATTTTGCCACTCTTTGAGTATTTGAAGATAGTCCCTCAATCCCTAATTTTCTCTCCTCCTGAATAAATATCCTTTCTTTCATTGTTTTGTCATGCCAACAAACTAATTTCCCCTAAACATTTAGAATCATGCACTTATTAAGCCTATAATAAACAGAAATAGGTGTTTTCCAAGTGGACCCAACTACAAATTAGTTCTGTGCAAGAACAGAGGAACACTTGCATCAGGAAAAAAAATTTTAAGCACCATAAAAAAAGTTTTTTAAAAAATAAAATTTTGCTTCATGCTAGAAAAAGTAAGTTCCACTATAATTAGCATAAGATCTGTATTTTATAAATATTTAAAATGATTTTATTTTTAATGCACCATAAACTTAAAAATATTTTTAATTTAATCTGCTTTTGAACTAAAAAGGGTAATAAACAACTTCATTGTTTTTATGTTCTGAATAAAAGTTTTTCTCTAAACTTGGACAGTAACTTCATAATCTGCAAATGGATCAAATTATTTGTTATAGCTTCAGTTTCTGCTTATGAACTCTTACATATATTAGGGAAAAATAAGGAAATTTATTCTCTGAATACATCAGAAAATGATTACCTTAAATGAAACAGACATGAGATTGGATCACCCGAGGGCTACCCTGGTTTATGGATATAAAACAGCAAAACGCCTTAATGCCCATTGTCCTGTTCTTCCTTTTTAGGTTTAATTCACATGGCTGTGAAACCACATACAAGGAGCCCTGCTTGCTAACCCACCTGAGGACACAGGCAATGACAAGGAAAGAAGATGACCAGGGGCCATGTGCTAATTTTAAGACACTCAACACCGATTTTGATTCACCAAGCATGGAAAGAAAATCATTCACGAACCAAGCAGTGTATTTAAAAAGAGTCCTTGCAATTACTTTTCTAAGACTATGGGGGGAGGGGGGGATTGATTGCAAATAGGTAGATTTAGTTTTCAAAATATATAATAAAATTAGTTAATGTTTAGAACCACAAAATACAAAGAACGTTCATGTTTTTAGAAGTCATTTGCTTGGTGCAATTCTTATTCACTTAACCAGCAATTACTTACAGATGCCATAATTCACAATGCTTATTAAATTATAGACTCCATATTATACATTTCTGCTGATACTGTGGCATGCCACAAATCGTGTGGGCCACTATACTTTGAAGTTTGCTGGCTTAGCACAAATACAAAGTATTTTAGAAGTACCAGGAAATTCTTTGTGAGATATAACAGAAGGAATTAGACTGTTCAGGCCATGTCGTGTTAGCACAATGGAGCAACACTTTTAAGACTTTAAAGTCATGTAATACAATTCTAGGCTGGATTTTTCTTGTTAAAAAAAGTAGAATGGGAGTGCTCGGAAGAGAAAAGGGCCAATATTTGACAACAGAAATCAGCATAACCTTTTAACTGCAGCAGCCATGGGTGACTGCCCTTTGACCTTGAAAGATTATGTGGGATTTCAATGACAACAGCTGGAAGTGAGCATGTGTGAATAGAGAACACAGATCTGAGGCCTGGTACAAAAGACTGCACAATCTCTGCCTAGATCAGAGTGCTGATTAGAAATTGTTTCCTGGTCCTGGCTTAATAGAGTGTGATAATGAAAGTTGTGTTTTGTGTTTTTTTTAAATTCTTTAAGCAAGAAATCATTGGTGATTTCTGCCAGTCCCATTCTTCCCTTCAGCTCTTCAAATCTGGACTTTTCATATGAAACAGGCCCATCTTTCTTAAGGATATGGTTACAAACAAAACTTTGTTTTACAAGCTACTTTCATAGACAAAATTTCTTGAGTTCCTCTCCTGAGTTTTAAAAATTGTGGCATTTCACATACAGTATCATTATTTTTTGTTTAAGATCTGTCACGCACAGATACACCCACAGGCACACAACTTAAATGAGAGCATAATGGAAGTGGGAACTGTATCTCTCTCATCCTTTTAGTTCTACCATTTGTACAATGTATAACATATGGTGGGTCCTTAGTACATGTGTGACAAATGAACAAAGAAACAAATATTTCTTCTTACCCACATATTCTTTTTGTTCTTCTTGAGATACAAAGGTAGATTCCTACACAACATTTAATAATTTCATTGTTTTCTTGAACCAATTTCACATATAGGATAGCAATGTTTTTGTGAAGTCTTTAGGCATGTTTGCCCAACAAGAACAGATGAAACAGATAATTACTCCCTTTCAAAGAGAAGTTAACTTAACCTAGTAGATATGGTGATTTGACTGCTTGTTGAATGTGGTCATTTCAATCCGTAAGACTGTCAATGAATGACATTCAGTGAGCTGAAATGCACATAAACTGACGCAGATGCACTCTCAAGTTCCCATGTAGGATCCCCACACTTGCTGACATTGCTCTGAAACCACCAGAATATTGCCACATGATTACTGAAAGGCCATCGGGTTATGACTCATTTATGTTGTTTTGGTTTTACCATTCAGTCTTATCTTACCTTGCATTGCTCCGAATTTTGCTAACTACTCTAGCTCTGGATTTTGCTAACAACTCTAGTTTCTATATCAAATTAGCAACTCCCTAGCTTCAATAGAAGTTGACCTTTCCTTTATGCAAATAATACCCCCCAGTTGAACAAAAACCAACCTGGCTGCACAGTATGAAACAAGCAGAGGCTGGTGAAATTGACTTCCAAATCAGACATGGGTCGTCTGTCTACATCCTTCTATAGCAACTAGAGATGTTATTCCAAACAAGCCATGGGACAGATTGTTTTTCAGAACAGACTGAATCCATTTGCCATTTCAAAATTCTATAAACAGAGTATTAAGGAATTCAATTCCCACAGCAACTATATGGGCGTTGGCTTCGGTTTTATGGGAGTTTCTGCCAAGCTCACATATTTGTAGAACTATTGGTTTAGAGTGTCCTTTGCAGCTTAGAGTAAGAGGAACCGATGCCTGTGATCTCAGTTCACTTTAAGGACTGGGTCTTCTGGTGACAGGTATACATGATAAATGTTCCAGAAGGCTGACCTAATTTCCGCTGAAGTGAGTGTTTTGCTAAGAACATTCCCTCAGAGTGTTAGCTTGCAACCAAGGATTCAAACAAGCCAGTGTCCATTCTCTTTAGCGAGTTATTATCTTTGCTTATAAAAGCTTTCTTGAAATGCAGTTAATTCTGCTTCCCCAGCCAAGCTTCTCCAGACTTACTTGTGAACTTAAATGAGTTATCTATCTAATTAAAAATAAGTAATTATCAAACATAATAAGTTTCATAGTTTTTAGTCACTGTGATCAGAAAAAACAAAACACTCTAGGCTAAATATAAATCAAGGTAAACCTGCCATGTATTTGTCTTTTTCTCTTGCAAATGGATCAATATGGCAACGTATTCATTCATCTTGTCCTTCAAAAATTATATCTGCAAAGGATTATTTACATATCATATAGTAGGAGGTACAGTATTATGTAAATTAGAATCCTAAATATCCTAAGCCTCAGTTTCCTCATATGTAAAATGGCACTAAGGTTGTACCCACCTCCTAAGTTTATTGTTAGAAATAAGGAGATAATGCAGTTAAAATGCTTAGCAAAGAACCTACAGCAAAAAAAAATGATAGCTACTATTATAAACAAGAAATAGATACTTTATATCTTAGATCTTGAACCATGTAGGAAATTTTTAAAGAAAAAAAATTATTAAGTTCTTTTGATGTGGAATAATGTGATGTGTAAACAATGTGGGTGTTCATATAAAAGTTGTGTATATAAATAAAAATGTTGATAAAATAATTTTGAGTGGATTTTTTTAGTAAAATTGAAATTATTTTCTAAAGAAAAAACACAAAACCTATTAAAAATTAATCCTCTCACATGTTTTTGGCTTTTCTAAAATGAGATATAACAGTACTTCATTTCCAAGTTATTTTAAATAAATTAGGTGTAAATTTTAGGAATCAAATTCCTAAGTATAATCTTATTTATTTAAAATATTTATAAAATATTATTTATAATGCCTAAAATAATTTAAAATATAAATCTCTTCTATTCTTCAAATGCACATTGACCATCTTCATGGGCTACACATTATCCTAGATATGGGAATACATATTTTGGACTTATATTTTGGGGGTGATAAGGAATGGACCTTAGGACATTTTTTCAGATCAAGTTTTATCTAATTTTTTTTTCAGTAAGTAATATATAAGAGTATTTAGAAAAAGAAAGAGAAAATGACACTTTTTTTTTGGCCAGTTACACTTTACTTTTTTAAAGAATTTTGTTGGTTGAAATTCTTGTTGGTAACTAAATTCATGCTGCCTCTTTTAGAAAATAGGTATTTAGAAGTCTAATTTTGTTTTTCAGTATTTTTCAAATGAAAACTAAACTATTTAAAATGTGAAAATATTTTTGGATAGTATAAAAATACATACAAAATAAGCAATAGTAACTTTTAAATGTGGACATACCTTTTAGAAATGAATTGCCCTCTAGTCAAGCTTCAGCTCCTTACTTCAATTTAAACAGAGAGCCATCAGAAAGCATCATTAAAGAAAGGGTCTTGATTCCTTATAGCTTTAAATCAATGCTAAACGAATCTGCCCTTTTAGACCGAAGGATGATCGACATGTTTCACTTTACTGACTTTGATCACTGAAGCACTTTATAATACAGGCCATTTCCTTGATTTTAGGGAACAGAACCTTTGTTTGACTCACAGAATAGATGGAGTACATATATCTTAGACTCAGCTTTAGCTAAGTCAGAGTCCCGAGTTCTCGGAATTTCTGCAGTGTTTCTCATCAAGGGTGATCAGCATTTTGACGGGGACTCCTTCCTTCCAATGTTTAGAACGACCCTGTGTTCTGTATAACAGTTAGCATACCTGAATGCCAGCAACATTCCCTCCTTGTGACAAACTAAAAATGCCCTCACACATGTTTGAACACCCCTCAAGTAAGACCACATTGTCCCTTGGTGGACCAAACTCTCTATACAGTATATGAACACTCTTACTGATCTCATTAGGTATTTAATACTATGTAATTCTGCTCACTTCTGAACTGGCTATTGTCTCTATAATTAGAATGGAAACTCTTATAAACCAGACATTGATTATTACAATTCTTTTGAAATTCCCCTTCATTTTCAGTCATGTCCTCTACTCCTTACCCTTTCCCAAGTGTCTAGTTCAGGCATTATCATTAGAACTTGATTTTTAAAAAATGATTATATTTGAACTACTGCCTGTTTTATTTGGAGGCAGGGCTCTCATTCATATGGTCCACACATATAAAGCATACATTTAGGACTTTTTGTAAGAGTCTTGATTTCTAATATTGGCTTATGGTCTGTGTGTGTATGGGAACATGTTGGCCAAGCCTCTCTGATTTCCTCGTTGCCGAGAAGAAAATGCCCACAGTTAAACTCCCAGGAAGCACACACAGCACTTTGTTTATCCATGACAACATCATTGTTCCTAAAGGTCCATAGATTCTATAGAATATGAAATAACATGTAAAGCTGGAAAATAAATATGCATTCTGTTCTCTGCTGAAAGGATGTAGGTGAAATAAGAAGAGACACAGGGCCAAAATGACTCAAGTCGCTATTACTAAAACCAAACTAGCAACACTCTCAAAATAGGCAAGAAACAAAACTAAGCATCAACAGCTACATGCCATCAACCCAACAGGAATTCCAAAGAGGGCCTTTGTCTCCTTGCTCAAGAGGAGGACAGCTCCCCAAGCTCTAATATTTTTCCTCTAATTATTCCAATACTTTATTGAATAACTGTTATTTTTCCAAAAGTAAGAGCTAAGGGCAACTACTCAGGGCCCAGCTGCACGGAAGCCCTTCTGCTTTGTGATCACCAGGGTGCACTCCCTACACTCAATTCCTACCCCTAACATTAGGAAATCTATGAAATCTTCCCAGGTTATATGATAGTCACCAACCAGGTGGGAACCCTGTGTGCATGCTAGATTACGGATACATATGCATGTGTGTGTTTAATCTGATGTACTCCCTCAAAAACCCACACAGACAAAAGACTTTCTTGTCAGTTGTAAAATGTCAAGGCACTTGAAATAAAATATTTTTCACTAATAAGGCATTTCTGATCTTCAGTGTTGTCATTAGCAACAATGCCAGGAGGGACATGATTTGTGACTAATTTGAACATAGAGCCCTTCTGAACACAGCTGGTGAAGCCAATAGCATTCTGCTCTATTACACAGCAAATCAAATGAAAAAGTCAGTAAGCTCAATGGCCAATTTCTGAGGTTCCAACTACCATCAAATGGGTAAGGAAGAAGCTAAATGTAGTATTGTTTTTTAAAGGTGCTTTAATTATAATCCTAAAGTTTTCTCTACAGCCTAATTATTTCATTCAGCAAACATCTGATGATACCAACCTATGATAAACTTGGAGCAAATATCAATCCATTCCCTGTTCTTAAGGGCTCACAGTCTAGCCAAAACATCTTCCAAAGAAGAACCAGTGAGAAGGCTTGATTCACTCCTGCAAGACTCAACTGAAATGTCACCACCTTTGATTTCATTCTGTATCCTTGGAGCTCACAGGCGTCTACAATGTAGGCTCAGTAAATATTGATGACTGCCTGAGAGAAGATGAAAGTGTAAGTCAAATATAGGGGATCAACAAGGCTAACTCTATGGCTCAGGAGCCAACTGTGTATGCTGGGGTCAAGAGAGATGGCAAGTACTATTGCTAGATGAAGGTTTGAAAAGGTGATAGGGCCAAAATTTAGAGAGTTTCAACAAATTTGGACAGCATTCTGACCATAAGTAATGGTCAGTCTTGAATCATAATTTAATGTATTACTATTATTAGGGAAATATTTTTCCATAGCTTTTTATTTACTTTTATAAGACAGACATGGCTCTCATTCAATTACTAGCTTTATGACCTAGAGTACATTAATTAAACTTTCATTAATTTATCCAAAAAAACTCTGTTAAGTGCTTATTCTATTTCAGGCACTATGATAGGCATTGGGGTACATGTCTTTGACCTTCAGGTCTAGTCAGGAAAGCAGGCTGATGCAGACAATTACAATACAACAAGATAAGGGCTCTGAGAGCAGAGGAGTACACTAGGCTAGTCTGGCTGGGGTAGGGAAGGCTTCCTGGAAGAGCAGAGATGGCCCATGCAGTCCCCAGTAACTAGAAGGATTAGCACTATGAAGCGGGGAAAAGTGGCACAGTGTCTTCGTGGGTATAAGAATAACAAGTGACATAGCTAATATTTACTGAGAGCTCACTCTGTGCTAACTATTCATCTCAGCCTTTTCATGCGTTATTTTTAAATAATCTTCAAAGTGCTACAAGGTAGATATTACATCCCCATTTTAAAGATGAGGCAACTGAGGTACAGGGAGTTTAAGCAACTAAGTCAAGATAACACAGATAGAAAGTGATAGAGTTGGAATTTCAATTCAAGGAGAACTCATGTTCTTAGCCATGGCACTATCCCTAACTTCATGGATAAGAATACCTACCCCAGAGGCCCACATACTAAGAAAGGGCTCAGTAGATGATGACATGAATATCATCAATGTAGTAATACAAATCATTGACCTACAGGTATAACTATATATTTTTTTTCCTCACCAGATGATGGACCCAGATGATTCTATCCAAGTTGAAACTCAAGCATCAAAGGGAAGTATCCCTCATGGAACAACTCTGGGGGAAGGTCATTTCTTCCTCCATATCAGAACCACTAAAACCATGATCTCTTAAAGCAATTGTTAACCTTTGACGTCTTCCCCATACACATGGTTTTGATTCAGCCTTTCCTACTACTTACTTCACCATACTTTTGTTCTTAAGTGCAAGCTTAAAGCTGTACCACCTTAGTAGTAGAAGCTGTGACTGAACACTTGGGTGACAAAATTAGTAAAAAAAAATTATTTTTTGTTTATCCAGTGAGACTCTGTGTAGCATAAATCTTATTGCAAGGAAGTCCCAATTTGATATTTTTTTAAGTCAGAATGTTGGGGAGCGGGTCAGGAGTAAATTACAGAATGCCACTAAGAACCATGATTTGAGAATTCATATAGCTTTGCCAATCAAGTTAGATAATAAAGAGTTTTAATAAAGAACAACCTTGGAGCATAGCTGATATCTATGCTTTTACCTGAGAGCACATTAAGAGACATGGACATTGCATTTACAAAGGTCTTGTGTAGACAAAAGATGAGAGAGATTACAAATCTCTTGCTTCACCCTGGTTTACCTCCATGAACTCTACTTCTCAACAACCAAAGTACAGACCAATTGTATACCCACAGCTGCACCTATGTACCCACAAGGGTATGTAGCCAGGCTATCATTATCAGATATTTATCATTATTAATCTATTAGGTTGCCAGTGATGCAAAGAGTGCAGGTGTTACTGAATAGAATAGGTAACATATGGCTCTTCACACCTTAATGGCAGCCAACCTCTAGACAGAAGTGGACAACTTCTATTTTGAACTGGGTGAAAGAATTTGTATGAGAGCCTAGGCCTTGCTGCCAGACAGACATGCACTCAGATCCAAACTCTTCTCTACTAAGTGGCTGAGAACCGTGGGCAAGCAAGCTATGTGACCACTCTGGGCCCCGACTTTGTATTCTATTGCTGGCATGAGGATTCAATGAAATAATGCACAGACCCCAGCATAGTACCTGGCAAAAGCTGTAGACATGGCAGACGGATGCTATAGGCACCACTTCCTAATATTGCTGATGTTATGTCTAGGGACCTAAGACTTCAACAGTGATTCCAAAAGGCTCTTCACCATGTATGGAGGCCTTCAAGTATCAGAGAGGTGATTGGATTATTTCATAATACTAAAAATATTCCAGTAGTGAAGGCTCATAGAATATTAAAAGCATTAACAGTTAAGACTGCATAGCCTAGTAATTTGAAGAGAGCTCTATGTGTGTTTACTAAATAGATTAATGAACTATTGATGCCACAACATATATATACTTTGCTTATCAGATGGTATGCAATCCATGTTAGCTCTTCCTTTACCTTAATTCAGTGGTTCTCAATTGGGAGTGATTTTGCCCTCAGAAGACATTTGGCAATGTGTGGACACATTTTTGGTTGTCACTACGGGGGATGCTCCTGGCATCTAGTGGGTAGAGGCCATGGTGCTGCTAAGCATCCTATGATGCACAGGACAGCGACCCAGAAAATGTATCCCACCCAAAGTGTCAATAATGCTGAGACTGAGAAACACTGACCAAATTTTTACTCACCTCCAGCATGATCAAATTTTTAATCAACTTAAACTAACATAATAACTGAACACCTATTATTCATTAATTCATTCCACTGAAACTCACCGAGTGCCAGAATTGTATTAGTGCTAGGGAGACGGAGATGAAGACCTTCCCAGCAGGAACTTATAAGGGCACATAACAGGTGGAAACATCATGCAGGGATCACTACCAAGATGGAATCATGTATGTTCAAAGGGCAATGACAGCACAGAGTAAGTTTTAAATTTGTTTTAAACCTAGAAGAAGGTATAAGAGAGGGAAGGATGGTGGGCAGGAGGAGGAGAAGAGATGGAGGGAAGAAAGAAAAGAGAAAGGAAAGAAAACAGATGGTACATTTGGCTTGTGAGGGCTGGACTAGGAGCTGGGAATGCTGTTGAAACTGAAGAATCTGACATGCCCTTTCTTAATGGGGACACTACTGGCATTTTGAATAAGTCTTTACTAGACAGGACTATATAGAGCATCACAAGATATTTAGCCTCCCTAACACCCCCTTCCTTATTGCCCATATACCAAAGGGCAGTAAGATGCTTCCTCCCAGGCATTCTGACATGGGAGAAGCCTCTACTTGTTTGTTTTCAATCCCCAAACACCAGGACTACCTCCTCCTTTTAGCTTGGTTAAAGTATTGCAGAGCTCCTGAAGAGTAGGGAGTCTGCAGTAATGTGATCAGAGAGAAGGTGAAAATGGCAGCTCTGAGTGGAAGGAGGTTGAGCCCTCCATTTTCAGTGTTCTTTTCCTACTGTTGCACCATGGTCTTATCCTTGCTGCAATAGACTTGCTAAGGTCTGATACCACATCTATACAACCAGAAAATGTGGCCACCAGCCCAGCGCACTAAAGAGATTTCCAAAACACAAAGCAGCATTGAATTGATTAACATTTCACCTGAAACACATCTTGACTGAGCAACTCCAATTGGGTCTTACTTTATAAAACATCTCTGTCACTGTAAGATTCTCCAGGCATTCAAAGCAAATGGGTTTAAAAACTGACTTCCACTTTATTAAAAAGTTAAAGGGAAGCAATTCATGAAATCATTCTATAAAATAGAAAGGAAGGACATATCTACCTAAATCCCTATACTTCTGAAGTCTTCTTTCACTCCTTGAACCGAGGAAGACTTGTTACTAAGTCTTTAGCATATATAAACCTGTGTGTAAATTTTCCTGTTTTTCTCTCTCTCAGTTGAAAACAAGAGGGGAAAAATGGAGGAAGAAGAGAATCTTCTACATGCCTAGAAATGTGAAATGTTTTAAAGAAGAATCATGGATAGATTTGTGGGTCAGGGAGCTTTTTTGGTCGTGGGCATGGGATGGGGGGCGGGAGGAGGGCGGAACTAAAAATTACCCCAAATAAAAGATATTGGGTCCTGATATTGAAGAAGAGATCAAGGTGCCAGGAGTCATAGGAATAACATGTAGGGAACATAAACTAGTGGTGCCTTAGTATTCAATCCCAACACAGCCTTTCTACACAGACTGGCACTGGGCTCCACATAAGTACCTTGATGTGCAGAGTATTTGAGCTCAGATGAGAGCAGTTAAATCCTTTAAAGAAAATTACATGAAAGACGAGGGATATGGGGCAAACTCTATAGACTATTCACAACAAGTTAAGGAACACTTGGTTTCTATCTCTTCTGAAGATCGTGGAAATGGAAAATGGTTTGAGATTTAGTATGGATGAGTAACCAATGGGATGGATTTCTTATGGCTCCTGTAGAAATGCTGGATGTGAGGAGCTTTACATCAACATGGATTTTCAATCATTCAAAATAATTAGGTCTGGGTCCTACCTGGAATATAGCAGTACTATGTTCCACCAGGGCTCCTGATTCCAAACAATAACCACAACAGTAACAATATCAGGGACACCAACAATGACCATTTAATGAACACTTACTAGGTACTTCACACTAAAGAAGATAAAAAAATCTAAGAGTCAGGTATTGACTTCTTTGCCTCCTGAGGAAACTAAGACAGAAAGTTTAAGTGATTTGCTTGAGGTCACACCATAAGTAAAGAACAAAGGCAGGACAGAAACTTGAATGATTCCAAGCCCATCTTCTTCCCACAGGGACACCTTCTTCATTATGCCACAGATTGCCTCTATGCAAAACTACAACCAACTACCCCCAACAGCTCACTAATATGAACCCGTTCTATTTTACATATAGCCTCAGAACCTGGATTATATACGCCTGGGGGAAATCTCATTTTCTTCATTTTAAAAAGAAATCTTTGCTTTTTCCTATAGTGTAACATTCAATGAGACCTCAAATAATTTTTGTTATCAGCGATGGTGACAATGATGCCCTATGGATTGTTTCCATTCATCTAATCCTTTGACTCAGCATTAGTGAAACTGCATTCATTGTTTTGTTAAAGATTGTCACTACCACCTGCTTTATACCATTACCAGAAAGAAAACGTAACTTCATCTCTGTCCCTTCTGCAACATTCATATAGAGATAACCTGACTGCTATTGCCTTTTCCACCGTAAAAACTTAAAGCCAATAATTCCCAAGTACCACCAGGTTATTCTTCTAGACTTGTGCTTCAACTGGTTCAGCTAAGAAAGGCGACAATAATCTGTCCTCAAGGTAAATTCATTACCAGGAGATAATATCATCATACTCCTATGGCCCATTTTCACAGCAAGGCACACTCTCTGTGATGTGGTATCTCAGTTCTCCAGGGAGCAGTTTACTGCTGACATAACAACAACAACTTACATTTATAAGAAAGACAAGCCTGCCTATATATATTCTAGCTCTTGACAAAGAACAGCTCCCAGTTCTACTTCAGAGGCATCAGTTTCACTACAAAAGGCCCCAGAAAATCTGGAGTCTTTAAAAGATGCCTGCAAATGGATTTGCTGGAGGTTCATAAAAGTTTAGCTATCACAAACAGGTGACTCAATTGCCAACCTCGCTGTGCTGAGGAAACACTCCCAGTGGTAATACTTTAGAGCAACTTAATAAAAACACAGAAAGGAAACACGATCACACTTGGGTACTAGAAGTGATTCTTTATGGATTAATAGCTGATTCACTTGATCATTCAACACACCAATCCAGGTGACCAATTTTCATTATGGTTTTAAAAAATCACTTTTCTGGTGTTAGATTTTGATGTGGTTATTGTAGAATGCATAAATCCTTCCAAGCTCATGCCAACCTGCCAGAGGTTTTTTTGTTTGTTTTTTGTTTTGTTTTTTTCTAAAAACACTGCTTTATTCTAAAATGGTTAATCTATTCTCTATTAATCAACTCAATCCTTTCTGAACTCCTATGTGTATAGCACTGGTTTAGAAGTGGTAGACAAAGACAAGATGAATTAGAAAAGGAGGGCCCTCAGAGAGACACACTAGGGCAGAGTGGGGCCCATACTTTGGCATAGGACGAGTCCCCTTATACCCTCTGAGCTTCGCGTACCTCGATGCAGCAGGACAGACAGTGCCCTAGTGGTGCATGGACCTGCTGACTTATGGAGTAACTCCTCCAGGACTCCCAGGCCAAGGTATGGGCCTACCTGTCTGTGAGGTTGAGTGGTACAATGAAGAACCTCCATGAACGAGGTGATCCAGGGGCTAACATCATTTTGTGGGTAATCCAGTAATCAATAATGGTAAGTGGTAAAGAAGAGGTGGGTGAGAGAGGCATTCTAGAAACAACAGCTGAGGGAAAGGGGGCATTCCACACCAAATCCTACAGTTTCTATCCAGGGACAATTCCAGGGTTTGAGGGTGTCAGGTGAAATGGCCAAAAGGCAAGCAGGCAGAATACAGAGAACTGAGAGAAGCAAAAAGGCTGAACAATGAGTCCCTGAAAACAATCAGAATATAGTGTCTTGCGAATACAAAGGGAGTCCTTTGGAGCCAAGCTCTGTGTTTGAATCCAGCTCACCCTTCACAAACCAAGCCTCAGAATCTTCAACAACTCAATGGAACTAATACTGCCCATCGAGGATTCAACAGGACAGCGGGCCCTGAAGAGATGATGGTTGTTCTTCGTCTCCATTGCACTGGAGGAGCAGGTCTCCCAGGGTTTGGCCCTAGGATAAGCAAGGGAAGGAATCCTGGTCTTCAAATGCTTACACAGGGACTCGTAAAAACTGCCTGTGCTCTCAGATTATCTGCCTGAAAGGCCTCCATGGATATCAGATTTCATGAGTCTACATGTACCAGACACCACAGTGGAGTAGAGTCTGCAAGGTCTAACTTCCAGCCTCTCTGATCTTTGTCTTGCTGCTTTCTGCTTCCCCTCAAAAAATGCAGAGATTGCGGCAGGGCCATCCAATTGCCATCTATGTGTCATGGAGGCATCTTAACGTACAATGCCCTGATGCCTGTTGGGCATAGTAGTGAGTTACCTCAAGGTTATCCTCTGCTAACCAGTCCTAAGAACTTCTGTTTCTTCCCACCCTGTCACTCTTTCCCATTCCCTCCTTTTCATGTTACCTCTGGCTCTCCATCTTAATATCTCTCCTTCCCATTCTCCATCATATTCCCATTTTCCACCTGACTTCTTTTCCCTCTTCTTTCTCTTTCAAAGGGGTTACTGCTCCTCACTCTCCAGCACACGCCCCATACATTTTAATCTCCACAGCATTTGCACTCTTTCCCCCTAACTGTGCACTATGCTATTTTTGTGTACAGAAATTTTGGTAAAAAAAACCCTATGAAGTGTCAGGCTTGAGAAGCCCATAGAAATCTACTGAAATTTCATTGAGGTAATAATGAGAGTCACAACTAACATTCGATTCATATCCTCACATTCAGTGCAACCCCTCCTGTGAGACAAGGATTAATATGACTCCCTTTTTCAGATGAGATTGAGAGACCTGGGCAAAGTTGCAGAGTTATTAATTGGGATCTGGAGACTCCAGGTTCCACTGTCTTTCCCCTCACTGCTGCCCCTATTCTGCATACCAGGAAGGATGCGAAGGCAGTGTCACATTTCTGTTCTCTTTTTCCTTATTCATTCCTCATAGATTTGAGTGTCTCAGGAACATTTGTATGTACTACAAACAATATTTTTGGGGACGCTGGGAACTTTCACCTCTCCAATCCCAACAAAGACCAGCTCAGAGGCAGAGTGGCAGGAATTTGAAGGTCAACTGTGGCTTCTCTCCAACAGACCATCCTCACTGGCAAACTCACTGCCTCCCCCAAGGATCACTCCACAAAGCCCTATGTTCCTACACAGAACCTTGCAGTCCTATAAGAAAAATATCTCAGCTCTAAATTTCTAATATTTTCCAACCTTTTCACAAACTTGTAGACCAGTAGCTCTCTGAAAAACAATTCATACACTTATTCAAGCTGAAGATTTAACCAAAGGAATTTTGTTTAAACGTAACCAACACTTAGCTTGCTTTTACTTGAGAGGCCAACCTCAAATAAACTCAGGGTAGAGATAACATAGCTTAATGATGTCACCATGATTTTTTATCTGGATTTCCGCAGTAGTGTCCTAATTGCTTTCCATTCTTCTGCTCTTGTCTCCTACAGTCTGCTCTCAACAGCATGAGAACCTGACTCTCCTCTGCTCAAATCCTACCAATGGCTGCCATGCTATTGAGCGTGAGAGCCAGAGTCGTACGATAGCCTCAATGGATCTTTAAGTGTGATCACCTGTAACCTTGTTAGAAATGAAAACTTCTGAGTCAGAAACTGTAGGCCCTAGAACAGGCGTCCTCAAACTACGGCCCGCGGGCCACATGCGCGTGTTTTTGCCGTTTTGTTTTTTTACTTCAAAATAAGATATATGCAGTGTGCATAGGAATTTGTTCATAGTTTTATTTAAACTATAGTCCGGCCCTCCAACGGTCTGAGGGACAGTGAACTGGCCCCGTTTAAAAAGTTTGAGGACCCCTGCTAGAGTTCAGGGCTGTGGTCGGCAAACTGTGGCTCACGCGCCACATGCGGCTCTTTGGCCCCTTGAGTGTGGCTCTTCCACAAAATACCAGGGCCTGGATGAGTCTATTTTGAAGAAGTGGCGTTAGAAGAAGTTTAAGTTTAAAAAATTTGACTCTCAAAAGAAATTTCAATCGTTGTACTGTTGATATTTGGCTCTGTTGACTAATGAGTTTGCCGACCACTGCTCTAGGGGGAGTGTCCAGCAATATATGTTTTTAAAATTTTCTTTAAATTTATTTATTGATTTTAGAGAAGTAGAGGGAGGAAGGCAGAGAGGGTGGGAGGGAGAGAAGGAGATAGAGACAGACACACATCAATTTGTTGTTCCACTTATTTATGCATTCATTGGTTGCTTCTTGTATGTGCCCTGACCAGGGATCAAACCTGCAACTTTGGCACAATGTATGTTTTAAGGTCTTTCAAAGGATTTTGATGCTACCCAAGTTTGACCTTTGCTGTCCTGCATGTGCCGCCCCTCCTCCTCAGTTCTTTACCCGAGTCCCTCTCCTGCTACTCTCTTCATTCACTTCTTCCATCAACACTGGTCTTCCCCAGATATCTGCATATCCCACTCCCTCATCTCCTTCAGGTCTTTGTTTAAATGTCAACTTCTCAGTAATGTGTCTGCAGCAATCTTCTTTAAAACTCAAACTATTCCTGACTCCCTATTCTGCTTCCTTTCTTAATTTTTTCTCCATCTTTTTAGATTTTTCTGATTTATATTTTAATTCTGTCTCCATCAACTACCATGTAACCTCCTTGGGGCCAGGGTTTTAGGGGCTTTATTCGCTGATGTATGCTGTGCAGCTAGAAAGGTATCTGACACAAAGGAGATGCTCAGTAAATATTTGTTGAATGTTGAAGGAAGGAATTATGTTCTGCCACTTGGTACCATGTATCTTGTACAATATATTCAACCTCTCTGGGCCTCAGTTTCCTCATCAATAAAAAGAGGATTAAAAAGAGGATTAAGGTAGGAAAAAAAGCCCACCTAGTGTTCAGTTCATCCTAATCACTCAATTAACTGTAGCAATTGTGATCATCAGAATAGAAAAAACAAGTTATTTCAATATCATTAGAACCAAATGAAAAGTAATGGTTTGAACTTTTAAAAGCATTTGTAAAGTTTGGGAAATATCTGAGAGGGTTGCAAATGTGGGATTAGCTAAAGATACTCAAGTTACAGTCCCCTTTCTAGGAACAGGTTGTAGGGTAAAGGAATCATCTTCCTGTGCTGAAATTATTTTCCCAAAAGGCAGCATTTTGATGAATTAAGAACAAAGGAATTATAAACACATAATTTAATTACACTTCAAAAACAAAATACATATTGAATAGAAAACACTTTGAAAACCTAGGTTTGTCTGTGGATGTTTTTTCAAAAAAATATTGCAATAAAATGTTTGGGAACATCTAATAAAACTAATACGCAGCTGGATTTTCCTGCGCCCAAACTAAGTTGTGCTGATTACAAGATAGGTCACAAGGTCTGCATGCTTTATTTTTGATGCATTCATTATAATTGTTACTATGGACGAAGACTAAACACAAAAAATAAAACATCCTGTTGAGGAATGATCTACCCAACACAAACCACATGTTTTCTCTTCCATCATTAGTCTAAGGGGGATTTCCACAAAAAACAAGATTCTTAGAAACTAAGCTTTCACCCGTCATTGCTGCATATTCCCACTTAGTCACTGTCCTGGGACCTCCAAGTTGCTCTGTGATGAAATAAATCTGAAGTAACACACTAAAAAATAACTGTGGCTAGGAATTAGGTATTTGGAAAACAGAATCCTCTTTCGTACTGTTATGCTTAACAATATAATATCAAGACACATGGTTCAACAATTTGTTGACATTATGACATTCCATATGGTTTCTACTATGAGCAAAGACTTTTCTAGAGTTCCCATCCTGAGTATGTAGGACTAGGTGTGGACACAGGTACCAGCCCACCCCTCACTGCAATAAATGAACAAGGTCAAAGAGAAACTCTGAACACTGCAGTTGTCAAAACACATACTTTCACACCTACCACTTTATCTCATGTGCAAATAACACTTTTGATCCTAAAAGCAACAGGGGGTGTGTCCACATAATATTGTAAATGGGAAGGCTCTCTCTTAGAGGAGTGCTATGGATGAAACTCAAAGAAAAGGTCAACAGCCATGACTGAGTCCTGCCAACAAGCACCTTAGGAAGTAGCCTTGGTGTGCTTGCTTTTGTAGATAACGTGGCTATGCCAGGACCTACACTTTCACTCCCCTTAAAAACCCCATGTTCTTTCCACGCAGAGACTCGTATGATTAATCACGCATATTTCTCTTTTTCCTTTGGCTGTCAGGAAATTCAGAACCAAATTTTATATCCATGTTATTAACTATGTTGAACAATATGATAGAATCTTTGTTCAAATTTTCAAAAATTTCTCTGATATTCCCTTTCTATTTTAATTTATACATTTCCCAATTCTCATTTTCTACTTGTTTATATTTTCCATTTTACTGTACTTATTCTTTGTAAGCCATCTGATCTTTATGAAATTAAGGTTTAGTTGTATACAAGTTATATGTATATACAAACTATACACACACATATGTAAGCTTGATAATCAGAATGATTGCAATTTTTGTAGTATATATTAATGGGAAAGAACTGTTACATTAAACAGAATAAAATTGGTCATACTGATTATTCATTGTAGAGAATTATTTTAATGGTGCAACAAATCTTTATGAGCTATCTACCAAGATTCAGAAAGACCTTGTATCACAATGGCATTTTCTGTAATATTATTCTACTTAATACAAATGAGAATTGAGAGTTCTGGTCTCTAATTTCTAAAAGGACTTACTATAAAAAATTTCAGACAGGTGTCAATTTTTAAAAATTCAATATGCTTATTATTCAGACTCCAGGGTATAGATCTGTTTGAGTATCTTGTAATTATACTTAGAAGAAGAGCTGCAAGATACCCTGTGAGATAATGCATAGGAAAATGCTTTACAAAACTCAAGGGTATAATACAAATGCTAGCTATTATTGCTGTTGTTCATAGTATATAAAATATGATCATCAGAGATGAACTGTATTTTACTGCAATGCATGGTAATAACTATGGAGATAGTCTTAACAAATAAGAAACTTTATAAAGTCCTCCTTAGTTCATGAACACATTGGGAGGACCGGGCCTGTTCATAGCTTTCCAGAAATTTACTGGTGCTCCACAAAATAAGGACATACTCGAGAACACTCAGATATTTGAAAACTCTCTGATCTCATGAGAATGGGACTCACTATCTAATTCTAAAATACTCTTTGTATGAAACAGAAGTAAAAAACAGAGAGATGAGAAATATTCTTATGAAGTTATTTGCTTTTTTGTTCCTTTCTTTCTGGTTATTACGGTAAACACAACCGAAGTATTCACTAATAATCCAGGAAGCACAGAACTGAGGTATTACCCAGCTTGTGTTCCAGATTCAAAGGAGGTTAAAAACACAGCATTGTAATACAAACACAGCTTATGAGGACAGCGTGTGCACCTACTGTTCTACCATTTAAACTTAGAGTAGCTGTACAAACAAGTCTATCTTGAGGAAACAGGCTGGGTAATTTTCCATTTGGACTGTCTGAGATTTCACCAAGAGCTTCAGACTTGCAGAAGTCTGTGTTGCCAGACATTTGCTTCAAATACGTTATCTATAGTTCTCCCCATTAAGATTTCCCTTTAACGAGAACGCTTTTTTTAAAGGTTGAGCTTTCAGTGAAAACTTTTCTTCTACAGAGCTACAGATTAAATTAAAAAGAAACATTAAAGAGGCAGTGGCCCCACTCAGGAACCTAAATTAAAACTTTTCTCCGTAGCCTAAGGTAGACCCAGAACAGGTTTCTAAACAACTTGTGTCTTTTCAAAGTTCAGAGGAGAGTTCAAAAGATTAACAAGGAAGGTGAAAACTAATCAATGAAAAGATCAAGATGCAAAATTGCTGTAAGGGCAGTAAATGCTGATAGTGGTTTGAGAGATCTTTAGAGCCTTTGATAGAGGATGGGGATCTCTAAGAAGAAAAACTGCAGCACTTAGTACATGTTTTCTTCAATTCTATAAATTCACTGGAACTCGCAAGAACAAGTGTCAAGCAATGGAAAAGAACTATTATTACACAGTTATTTAGAAATGCATGAAAGTGCAATTTCAAAAGCTTCAGGTCTCATTTTTTTTCAAACTACCCAAATACAAGTGAGCAGTCTTTTGGAGTGATTTTTATTGTGATGGAAATAAACAGGATCTTATTTGCAAATAAACCAACCACTTTGAACAGAGCAACTTTCCTACCCCCACCCCCAGTGTGTTGTAAGTTATCAATAGCTAAAATAAAGTCTAGTTCATTTCAGATGAGCAGTGAGGCATCAAAATATCATTTAAAATTAGTCGTTTCCATTTTTTGAGCACTATGCATTACCTCATTTAAGACTCCTAACAGCCATTAAGTAGGTACTATTATTATCTCCAATCTGCAAAAAAGTAAATCAAGACTCAGAGGGGAACAGTTACTTATCCAAGATCATAGCTAGTTAATGGCTAAGCTGAGCATGGCACCAGTTTTCTGGGTTCCTGATTCAATGGCACACTGAGCACCATGACTAGTTGAAGAATGGGGTGGGGTTTGGCTTTAAATTCTGATGACACTGAGTCCACCAACATATGTCAAGTGATAGCATCTTTGATTTTCGCTGCAAGGAGAGAAGGGAAAGTTAAGACATGAATGAAACACTTGTAGATGCTATGCCTTCCTGTCACCCCTCATTTTACTTTGTAAAGGTCATCCCAGGTGATTTGGCTATTTTCCAAGCTCACCATAGACTTTCAGACCACACAGTGCCTTTGGTGGCTATTGTTAAGTCTGAATTGAAGCATCCCCTCTCCTCATTCTCAGAGCACTCTGTCTCACTAGTAGAGCATTGGGCATTTTTACCTTGTGTTATTATCAGGAGCATGCACCTCTATCACTTGCAGAAAACAGTCGTCTCTTAAAGGACTGCACCCAAAACATCTTTGTGTCATCCATGTATCTTAAACAGTGCCTTGAACACAGCAGGCACTCAATAAATGTTTCACATATAGTTAAAATAGAAAACTCACATTTTACTACTAGAGCATTTGTATCAAAGAAAAGACTATTCCCAAAGGAACTAGGGAGTACTTTTGCTTATTCTTTTTTTAAGAGGATTTTTCAGACAGCCTATCGCTATTCTAAGAAGGAAATGAGGCTATTTTTCTGTTTAGGAACCAGGTGTTTAAGTAAGTAAGCTATGGATCAGTGGGCTTGCAATGGTGGGGCTGATCGAAAGACAATCACACTCAGCATTGCTAAGGTTAATGGCATTGTCTCTTCTAGAGGAAATATTAAAGTGGGAGATACGGAAGAAACCAATAAAAACATTTACACACACCTTTAATGGTATGCAGAGGAGAACCCACTTATGAATACCAACTAAAGCAAACATCTTGAAAAAAGTGTGATTTTTTATGGAAACCTTTTATCTACAGGTCCTACATGTATAGAGCAAACTTTTTAAATGGGTGAAAAAAAAGAATTAGACTAGTAATTGTTGTGCGTCATTGTGGTTCATATAACTTTCACCAGGCCAGTGAAATGAATGAACCAGTTAACCAAGGAGGCTTTTTTCCACCAATTTATGTCATGTGTCAGATTATTAAGTAGGAACCTCCTTGGTAGGTACCACTGAACAGAAACATGGTCTTGGGGATGAATGAACCTTACTTGTTCTGCAGAACCTCCACATGGACACAGTCAAAGACTTTTCTGAAAGGGGGGTGGAGATAAAAGAATTGGGATCAACCAATGCATGAAAAAATGCATGAAAAGGTAAGTGCATCACAGCCTTCCCAATATATACTGGATGTTTTCTTTATATGAAACATTCTTATTTTCTTTTTTCAAATGAGCTTTGATATCTTGAAGACAAGATATCAAAGTTTTTGGTGGGTAGAGATTCTGAGTGGGTAGAAAACTCAAAAGCAGAGATAAAAGTTGGAATCAAAAGGTGCTCAAAAGTTCCTTCCAAAACCTTAAAGATAATTTGTCAGGGAATTTAAATTATATAGTTGACATCTTTCAGACCTGTGGCTTAAGAAAGAGGATACTAATATTTCCTTTTAAGACCACTAAAAATACACATAAGAATTACTGGAAATAACTGCAGCCCTATTGCACTCAACATCTAGTGAAATCTATCTACTTGCAAAAACAACAAACACACAGGATTAGAGCCTATTTTGTGTCTGAACTGATTATAACCAGAAAAAAAGAAAAGTTTTAAGTAGAAGCCAACTAAAAGTGGATCTAAATGTCATGTGGTAAATATACTCAGAGCAAATAAGAAAAAAGTCTGGAGATTCAGGGAACTTAAGAATGAATAAACCTGAGTCAATTTAAGTCAAACGTTGATATACTCACATAGTCTAAATATTCCTGCTGGAACAGCATTTTTAGAAATTGTGGATTTCATTTATTTATTTGTTTGGGCTATAATGTCTGAATTTTGAAAAATTATTTGTATAATGAAAAACTAAAATTTTGTAGACATTTCAAAATAAAAATCAAGTATTTTTAAAAAGTTATCTTGGAAAATTTTGAATTGCAGCTTAGTGCAGAATAGAGGGTGAAAGTGGTGCCACGGTAAACACAGAAAGAATGCCTTTCAGGACCCTTAGGATTCTGTAGGCATGGGGGTAAACTTGTGTGGTGAATGGTAAAACGTGCTGCCCGTAAGAACAGAGCACTCATCCCCCATGCAACAGCTCTATAACCATATTCACTTGAAAATGAGCACTGCTGAGTTGAAAGAAAAAAAAAAGTGGAGTGTTACTCATTGGTTTCCTACCATTTTTTAGGGGACCAGGGATGGAAATAAAGGGCTTCCTGATAGCCTGAAATGATTACAATGTTTATTTTATATATGGCTTGATTGCCAATATAGAAAGTATTCTCAGATACATTATCTCTTTATATTCTTACTATGTCTTAGGGAGTGAAGACCCATTTCATAGATGGGGAAGCTGAGGCACAGAGGTCAGTTATAAGTTAGTAAGTATGGAAGTCTGGGTCTGCATGTTTTAAAAGCATTTCACAGTCAGGTAAAAAACAATGTCAAGGCTCTGTCCCAGGTGTCCCAACCTTCACACACCCATGCACCTGTTAAAGCTCAAATTAGAGGACTACACTCTCAAAAAACAGTTTCCTCCAATATGAAAACTATCAAACTTATCACTTTTTCAAATTTTACTCATGTTCTTTACCCTATGAGATCAAGAAGAGTGAGCAAGACAGATACTATGTCTCATATTTATGCTTTTTAGGAAGTATAGTTTAATGTACTTGTTAAAATTACATGGGCTGGCCTTTCTTTTCAGACATATACTGGCTTAAATGCTAACACAGACCCTGCTTCTATTTCATTCTTGTTTTCACTTGCTCTGTCCACCTCTCACAGCACCAAGGTCCTTTATGTCAGTCAGCTTTGCCATGTAATGTGTGTTTATCTTCCATTTTGACTAGTGACACCCATCCAGCTGTGCCTCCTATAAAGTTTTCTGTCAGAGTGCTGCATTTAGGAAAGCTGATGGCTGTGGGCAGATGAGGACGGAGGTGGTGGAGAAAGGGAAGACTATCTGATGTGGAATCAGAAATCCTGCTAGTCCCAGTCAAGTTCTGGGAAAACCTTTCCCCCCTGACTGACAGCTCACTTTGCATGCCTTACCACAAACCACCTTGCTGTGTCTGCAGCCTGCAGACCTCCAGGTATCCCAGGCACCCACCACAAGCTGCAAACTGTTCTCCTGGCCATCTAAGCACTGGACACAGGAGGAGATGCGCTGGGGACAACACACTCTAAGCGGAGGTCCACTGGACATGGACAATGTCATTTGCAACCTTGCCAACAGCGGACTTCTCTGGGGAGCTCCAGGACACCAGACTACAGGGATATTGTGAGGCATAAGACAGTCATTCAGCTCCGCATTTACAATAGATATCAATTGACACACACTGAGTGGGGGGGCCTGTGCTGAGGAGGAAATGGTTAGTGAAAAAGGACAAAACTCCTTGCCTTTGTGGAGTTTACAGTCCAAGTTGTAATAACATTGGCCTTTGCAGACATTATTCAGAGAATCACACAAATCAATGAAATATTAAAATTGTGATAATTTGACTACAAAGTCGAAACAAAGAACTTTCAAATAAGTTGTATAATTTGTTGGCAAATTAAGAGAATGATTTCAATAGGCTTTCAAGAAACTTTTCTATTTCAGTTTAGTTTTGGGGAGAAGCAGTAAGACTAAGCAAAGCAGAGGAATAACAGTTGGAAGAATGCTGGACATGGGACTGGATATCAGGGTCCAGCGCTGCCACTAATGCTCGTGTTCTTCGAGGCCCCGCACTCAGCTTCTCTGGGCTTTAGCAGTCCTGTAGTTACCGCCTACATAGTCTGGCCTACAGCAAAGATTTAAAAATAAATATTGGTTGAACGAGTAAATGTAATATGTGAAAATTTAGGGTGTTTCTATAGTTCACAATAAACATTGAGAAGTTGAAATAAGCATCAGGTAACATAGATTCGTGTAGCATGCTTAGGCACCAAATGAAATTGTCCTAGGAAATAGTGTCCAAGTGGCTGATTGGCATGGCAGCAGGAAAATGTGGGACTGGGATGGATTGTCACACTTTTTCATTGCATCCCTTAGGCTCAAATTTTATCATGTAAACTTAACAAATGGACTTTCTCTGATTCCAACCCAGTATGGCTAGTATCTTGGCTAGCAAAGTCACCAGTGCCAGGCTAAGCCTTTTCTTCAATATTTACAGAATAAAAGGCAATTTCAGCTTCGGTTTTGAGCACATCATATTTTCACAGCTTGGAAATGTCATTCTCAGAGCAAGGACTTCTCACGTGCACTGAATTCTGCCTCTATTCCATAAATGCAAATATCCTTGACCAGAAACCCTGAGCACCATGTTCTAAAAATGTTAGTGAGATTACATGAAGTTCTTTTAACTGTATTAGTTTCCATCCAACATCTACTAAATTGAATTAGAGTAAAGTGGGGAAGGCCTGGGTTCGCAAGGTAGATGCCATCTCTCATTTATGGATGCTTTCTATCTGTCAGCCAGTCAGTCAGTAAGCTTCCTTCCAAGGAAAACATGTTGGATGATTGGCCGGCCAAGAATTAAACTTGATAGGACTGCTGCATTAGAAACTGTTTAGAAACACACTGCCTTAGCCAAACGTGGTGCGTTGAAGGTTCTTCTTGCTGAACAAGGACCTTGCATCTTCTCTCTCACACATACAGAAACTACAAATCTCATTTACTATTTTATCAAAAGGACCAGAATTCATTGATTAGGGAAATACACTGATGGTACATTTCTTATGAATAAAGGAGACCCCCAAGAACATAAATTTGCAAAACTCAAGGAAAAAATAAATAGTGAAAATTCCTCTGCACCTAAAACTAAACCAGAATGAGAAGAGACTCAGAGAGAAGAGGGTGAGAGAGAGAGGAGAGGGCAATGGTGACATGGCACCGAGGCCTGAGAGTTTTAAGAACAGAGTTCTTTAAAATCAATGTAAAGTAGTTTGTATGTTCTGAGACTCCCTCCCCAATCCTGTAACCCTACAATTTCACCAAAGTCAGCTACTTACATAATTTCTATGTGCACTTAATACAGAAATACAGAGAAGCAGCTGAACCCAACATCTGGGACACAGGACATAGAAGAGAGCACTGTATGGCTCGGGAGGAGATCTATTAATTAAATTAGTTCAGCAGGTGCAGGAACCAAGAGCTAGAAGGAAACTGTAGCCTAAAAGCCTTTCCAGAAATATGCAGAAATCCTGGGGTAGATTTTGGATTTCCTCAGAGTGTGAAGTAGGGATTTTGAGCTAATTCCCAGGGGCATAGAGGCCCTAAGTAACATCTAAGAACATACACACACTTCAATATTTAGATCAAATATCAAATGAAGCTCTTCTATGAACACCTATTACTCAACTATTGCCCTTTGCATAGTTTTTATCACTTGCACCTACTTCCATCATGTGCCCCCAAACGCTATCCAAATACCTTCAGAGATCACAGACATAGTTTATGGTAAATATCTGTTTACATATCTGTCTTCCTTGCTAGAAATATGCACCTGATGAGCACCAAGTCAACATCTTATTTATCTTTATATCTCCATTGTCTAGCACAAGGATTAGTACATATGTCAATAAATATATGTATTATTAAGAAAGGATAAGTTGGGAGGAAGAGGAATTATGTATAATCACATGTTATAGGTAATTGTATTTTATATATAAATATATATTTATGTCTCATAGGTAATATACTTATATCATGTTATAGCATTATATTATTTTTCCGTTAAAATACTTTAAACTCTTCAAATGGTGGATACCAGGGGTTGAGGTTGTGGGGAAATGGGAGACATGTCATTTTAGGATGCAACTAGTCCTATATAATAAAGAGCTAATACGCAAATGGTCATCATGCCCTCACGCCGTAATGCCGTAACGGTTCAGACACTCAACAATGGGGAGAGAGGAATGGGGACCAGCCAGGCACAAGTGAGCTCACAAGAGAGGAATGGGAACCAGCCAGGCTGTGGCCCGGAAGAGGGACAAGCCACCCACCCTGTGGTCCTGGGTGCCAGCAGCTGCACCTGTGGCCCGGGAGAGGAACAAGCCACTTGCCCCGTGGTCCCGGGCACCAGCGGCTGGGCTGCAGCCTGGGAGAGGGACAAGCCGCCCACCCCATGGTCCTGGGTGCCAGCAGCTGGGGCTGCAGCCCGGGAGAGGAACAAGCTGCCCACCCCGTGGTCCTGGGAGCCAGCGGTTGTGCCTGTGCCTGCGACCCAGGAGAGGGACAAGCCGCACGTCCCGTGGTCCCAGGCGTCTGAGGCTGCAGCCCGGGCAAAGCCGTCACCCACAGTCTCCTACGGCTGCAGCTGGCCAGAGGAAGGGAAGCCCGGGTCCCAGGTGACTGCGACCAACCAGAGGAGGGAATCCTGGGTCCCGGGTGCGGGGTGAGGCAGAGGTGGTTAGGGGCGATCAGGCCAGCAGGGAAGCAGTTAAGGGTGATCAGGCCTGTAGGGGAGCAGTTAGAGGCGATCAGACAGGTAGGCAGAGGTGGTTAGGGGCGATCAGGCAGGCAGAGGTGGTTAGGGGGAATCAGGCAGGCAGGCAGAGGGGTTAGGGGCAATCAGGCAGGTAGGCAGGCGAGCGGTTAGGAGCCAGAGGTCCCGGATTACGAGAGACAGTCGGACATCCCTTGAGGGGTCCCAGATTGGAGAAGGTGCAGGCCGGGCTGAGGGACATCTCACCCCCGTGCACAAATTTCATGCACAAATTTTGGGCCTCTAGTATATAAATAAGTCCTGGAGACATAACACACAGTACAGTGATTATAAACAAAACTGTATCATAAACATTAAATGTGCTAAGAGACTAGATATTAACTGTCCCCAACACTAGAAGAAATGATAATTATGTGAGGATATGGAAGTGTTAGCTAACACTACAAGGGCAATCGTACTGCAATATAAATGTATCAAATCAATATATTATGCACCTCAAACTTATGCAGTGTTATATGTCAAATATATCTCAATTAAACAAAAAGACTTTAAACTACTGAAGACAATGTCTATGCATTCACTCATTTAGTCATTCATTTACTCCAAAACATATTTGTTGAGTGCAGACACTATGTTTGGAATACAACACAAATAGCAGTTTCTGCCCTGAAGGCGTATACAGTCTAGAACAGTGGTAGTACTTGCTCTGCCACTCACTCCCTGTTGACCATGGACATGTGCCTCCAACCCCTGAACATTGTTTTTCTCATCTTCTACCTCTTAGAATTATTATGCCAAATTAAGGTAACATATCCAAATGACTTAAAGCATCTAGTACATAGTACTATTCAACCAAGGTCAGTTTCCTTGCCCCTCCTATTGCTGCACAGAAAGAATCCACAAAGAAAGAGATCTGAACCCATAGCTCAAATATTCTACATAACTCTGAATGATTAGGCTACCCAAACTTTGTTAAGATCTTGTGTTCTAAAAGTATGCTTTCCTGGTCCATTTACGTAGAGAAGGGCTGTCTGAGTCTCCTACTTTGAGCTACTTTCCCCCACTGACCCTCACTATCAAATCTGCTCAGAGAGAATTGAGTTCAACAATATTGCTTGAAAGAATGAATGAAGGGATACATTATGGAGATGATGGGCAGCTTCTGGGCACAACTGGCCTTTACTGGCTTTTACTGGCACTTGCTTTTCTCTTCTCCCTCTCCTTCCCTAAGAGAAAGTTAAAGGCTATTATTAATCACTGGTCTACAGCAGAGGCTTCTGTGTCTGTTCACCAGCAAGGACATCTTGTAATATTTTCCTTGCATGGATCCTATTTCTCAAAGTATTTAATTTGCCATCTCTATTACGTAATGAATACCTAATCTCTCCTGCACCTTTTATTAAGTGAATCCAAACTATAACTGCCATACAGAGTCTCTACAAGTGTAAGATAACCAGTGAGTTCACAAATACAGACTGAAAGGCAAGTCGTTAGCTTGTATAGCTCTGTCTAGGAAAAAATACATAATTTCTTTTAGGAGTTTTCCTTTGGTCCCTTCAAGGACCACTAGTTGGCAACCAGGGGATGAGAGTGTGTGTTAACATGTGCTAAGTTTTACTTATATGTAGTTCATAACATCGATTTGCAAATCCACTATGACTCAAGGAACATGCATGCTCTGGGCACTGCTACTTTGAGAACTGGCTGATGCTCTGAAAACAAGGTGCCTCATTGACCCCTTTCTACCATTAAGAATCCAAGGCTGCAAGAATGCATTAAATTGAAAAGCTTTCAGTTTGGACAGCATTTGCAGTTTTAAAAGATAAACCTCTCTGTGGAGTTAACATGATCTGTGAATGTGGGACCTGCTCGGAATCAGATATCCTAATGAACTTTGTCTTGCTCACTTGAAATGGAGAATTAACGGATTCTTCTAAATAATTCAGAAATCTAAAATCAAAGGGATGAGGTGCAAATTTCTATTATACTGCACAAAAAATAGGGAATGGAAGTAAACATTTTATGTTTTCAATAAAACTACATTCCTATATATTTTCCAATGGAGATACTTTCAGATTTATTGGTTATCATAATTATTTTATGCTGTCCAACAAACATAATGGCACCTGGTATTAATACCTTGTATCTAATATCATTTTATACTCTCCACCTTCTGCAGAAAAATCAAATGAAAATGTCATCCATTGTTAAAAAGTATCCATTGTAGAGCCCTATACTCACATACTTGAGACTACAGAAATAAAGACTGTTCATAAGAAAAATAAGAATGTACTTTTGCCATAAGAATGTAATTTTTTCCAAAAGATTTAAAACGAGAAAAATAAATGTTCTACATTGCCCTCTAGCATATGGTTCCTGTCCATGGGCAATGGGGTGGATAAAAGAGGTGAGATGCTCTTTATTTAGTATTTAATATGTGTTGTTACAAGTTCTGGACACACATCCACACATATTCATACATATAACCCACATGGAAATGGTCCTGTTAGTTCTGAAGACAAAATTAAGCCTGTAGGTACCCGAACAAGGCTAACACAAGTACCTGGGAGAATGCGATAAGGAATAAAAGAAGAGATGAAGATCCTAGATGAAAGAACATGAGGAAGGAAAAGGAACTAACATTGTTTAAGCTCAATACAAAACAGCAACAGAAACACATTTCCTGGAAAGGTGATGACATCCCACCTTATAAATAAGGAAACACAAGTCCAAGAGTTTAAATTACTTGCCCAAATTTACATAATCAATAAGTTATAGAACCAGAGTTTGACTACTGTTCCTACTATAATACAATGTAATGGTTAAAACATTTAGATTCTGTAGTTTAAGTATGAATACTCGTTCTGCTTTCTTTGAGTACTTTGCCTTCTTGATGGTGGGCAAGCTATTTAAATTCTTTGTCTCAGTTTCCTCATCTGTAAAATGGACACACTAATAGTAACTATCTCCACAAGGTTGTATTAGGATTAAATAAGATCATAAATATAAGACTCTTAGCACAGCACCTTGCTGGGTGGCCATAAAAATGAGTCACTCAGAGTACTTTCTATAGGAGCATAACTGCCTGACAATCCCAGCTGTCACCTCTCTGGTTCTGCCAACACATTTATTCCAAGTTCACATTTCTTCCAGGTTCCTAGCCAATGATTAAGATGGAATATACTAATGCAGACCCATTCCTATAGGACCATGAACATTTATAATAAGTGACTTTGGCTCAAAGAGCCTCCATTGGACTGTCTGAAACTTTCTTAGAAGCTTACCGATGTCAAGGATTCTTCCTACCCAATCCTCATTCCTTCCCCTTCTCCTTTGACACATATCTGATTAGTACAGACAGTCCTGATTCATGATGGTTCAACTTAATGAGTTTCCGACCTCATGATGAGGCAAAAGCAATACACATGCTGAAGAAACCATACTCCAAATTCTGAATTTTGATCTTGTCCTGGACTATCAATATATGGGATGGTACTCTCAGGATGCTGGGTAGCAGCTCCTAGCCAGCTGCATGATCACCAGAGTAAACAACTGACACTCTACACTGTAATCACCATGTAGATGATTCATGGTAATGATTTCGCCCAACTGTAGGCTAATGTAAGTATTCTGAAAACATTTAAGGTAGGCTAGGCTAAGCTATCATGTTCAGTAGGTTAGATTTCTTAAATGCATTTTCAACTTAAGATATTTCCAACTTTCAATGGTTTCATTGGGACATAACCCCACTGTAAGCCGAGGGGCATCTGTCTTGAGGTCTGAAGCCTCTCCTGGCCTACTTTTGCTCCCTCCCTATAGTTCATAGGTTTTACCCCAATAGATCCCCATACACCTAATCACATCAGTGCATATTCTTCTTGGAGGACCCAAACTAACATACCAGCATACAAAAAGTCCACAATGAATGTGAGCTATTATCATGATTATCACTAACATAATTTTTTTGGTCACTGTTTGGTTCTGAAGCCCAAAAGAATTTAATCCTACTTTCCCAAACTGCTTTCCTTGAATCTTTTTTAAAGTAGCAGAGTTCAAAGACCACACCATGTTTTCGTAACAGATTCAGACAAGTTTTGTAATACCTAGCAAAATAGTCCTCAATTACAAATGAAAACATGTATATTCAGTTTCCCATACAGCACATAACTATGGCACCTTCTATATTCAAGTCTATCTGAAATGTTTTTTCTCTACTTCAACTTTGAATGTGGAATTTCCCAGGCCTTTATTATTTGATTGATTTTCTACTTTCATCATCTTTCATGAGGCAAGCAGTCTGCCAATAACTGGATCTTGTGACAAGGTATGGTTCCTTTGCATTTGCTTTGAAGAAGTGACTCACCTACTGTCCCAATGGCTTACTCAATTAATGTCTCACTAATTAAATTTATACACTTACTTGCATAGGTTGAGTGGCTCTCAACAACCGTATTGTACCTATTGACTGTACCTTACAAGCGGCTCATTGTTCTAAGGTAACTACTGGGCTAGGTACCAGCAGATGCAGCAGGAATGAAATTTAAGCAGTCCACTCATTTGAACTTTGTGGTACTCTTCCTAGGTTTCATTTTCAGTGGGTTAAATTCCAGTGGTTTGACCCTTTGTGATCAGTGGAATCATCACAGACTAATCAAAACGTTTCATATGCTGTTACTCTTGCCCACATAACCTCCATGGGAGTGTGTGGAGAATCAGGACGGACCACCAGATAAAATACAGGAATTGGTTTAGATAAACAAGAAATACTTTCTTTGTTTAACTAGCTCCCATGTGACACTATAAAAATGATTCATTGTTTATTTGAAATAAGTTTAACTTGGTGCCTTATATTTTTTATTTGCTAAGTCTGGCAACATGAGGGAGAAAAATCAAGCTTCACAGTAAATGTAAAGGGGCTTCCAATCAAAACGGTGGCATGAGATAAGGGTTCAGCTGAAACCCGACAGATTTAGACTTCCATTAAATGAAAACGAATTGCTTGTAAGAGTAGATATGAAGTCAAATATCTAATGCAAGTGACTCTGCTTTTAGTATACTTGCATAAGGGGAAACATTTGGGGATACTAAAAGAGTTGCCATGGCAGACGAGCCTCATTTCTTGACAGTGTTATGAATTAGGCCTTTTCACTTTGCTCACCACTGAACATTAAGAATCTAACACATCGTAGGGGCCCAGGACATATCTACTCGATCAAGAAATGAATGGGTTTGGTATGAGCATTAATATTTCCGTAGAGCATATCATGGTTTATCAAGGATTTGCCAAGTCCTTTCTTGGCCTACAAGATCCAGCAGATTTTGGTTTCCTGCTCCCCCATCTTCAATTGACCTCTCCTTCATTTATGCCCCTTAACCCACACTGACCCCCTTACTGTTCCTTTAACATGTCTCAAGGCCTCTCCATTTACTGTTCCCTACTCCTAGCATAAAAGTCCCTAATAGCTGCAGTTCTCTTCTTCATCTTCTCAGGTCTTAGATCAAATGTCAACATACTGGAAAGGCCTTCCCTGACCACTCTATGTAAAATAGCATCCATATCCTCCTGTTTATCCCCTTATTTTGATTTATTTAATACCATTTGACTTCTGACACATGTATGAGTTCATTATCTGCTCCCACCAGAAGGTCAGTGCCATAAGAAGAGAGATTTTGTCTGTTTTGTTCAGTGCAGTGCCTGGTTCTTAAAATACACTAAATATTTGTTGAATGAGTGAATAAATGAATGAATAAATGAAGCAAGCTTTTTTCCCCTATGAGGTCCTCAAGAAGAGGATGACTGATCCATCTTTGTATTCCTTCAATGTATCTAGTACGTAGTCCAAATGTACCCAGCAGGTTCTTAATAACTAACTGTTGAATTACTTGTGAGAAAACTGAGGTACAAATCTTTAAGTGACTTGGACAACTGATTTTCCCTTAACAAATGCTCAGTGTCAGGCTTGTAATGGCAACTGCCCTTTGCTAATGTAACCTGCTCAGAAGCTGTGATTTGCCTTCTACTCATTCATCTCTTGAGTGTTTACAAATGCTGCTTGTTGAGAAGCTCTCTGGTTGCAAAATACATACAGAGATCCAACAAAACACTAACTTTCCTCCATGGAGAGACGGTTGGAAACCTATTTCTATTTTGCTGGGCCTCTCCACAACATCCTTTACACTTCTCTCTTTGGATATTCACCATATAATGCCTGCGGATAAGGCATATGAGACTCGTTGTTCCCTTTGGGTTAAAATCAACCAGTAAAGAAATGAACAACTGATATGGGGCAGAGTAATCTGCATTAAATGCTACCCCCCACACCTCTATTTTGAGATATCCCAATGGATTTTTTGAAAAACAAGCTAATGCCAAGGGAACAGAGTTGCCTGAAGCTGAGTAAAACCCAAAGAAGAGAAAAAAGAAGAAAAAAATGAGGAAGCTGTAGGAAGAAAAGATGCCAAGAAACCTTGTGGCCACATGAATTTTGTCTAGCAGACAACTAATCAATCTGGATTAGTGACTCCAAATCCCCAAATAAATTATTTATATTACATCCAGTTTTCTAATATTATCTGCAAATGGATAATTCCTTCCAAAAAATAATACACAGACTTTAAAATGACAAATTCACACTCAAGTGTCAAATCAGACCCTATTATTTGTGGCAAGGAAAGCTTATACACTATTCCTAGCCTGCCTAATAGCTCACCATATTAATTAATTATTTATTTTATTTTTTAATTTAAATTCTTTATTGTTTAAAGTATTACATAAGTCTCCTTTTTCTCCCATTGACCTCTCCCCGACCGCCCCCACCCCCCAGCACATGCCCTCACCTGCCCCCCTCCCCCCATCTGTGTCCATTGGTTATGCTCATATGCATGCATACAAGTCCTTTGCTTGATCTCTTACCCCCTCACTCCCCGCCTTCCCTCATAGGTTGGACAGTCTGTTCGATGCTTCTATGACTCTGGTTCTATTTTTGTTCATCGGTTTATGTTGTGCATTATATTCCACAAATGAGTGAGATCATGTCATATTTATCTTTCTCTAACTGGCTTATTTCGCTTAGCATAATGCTCTCCAGTTCCATCCATGACATTGCAAATCAAAACAACAATGCAAATCAAAACAACAATGAGGTACCATCTCACACCTGTCAGAATGGCTATCATCAACAAATGACAAGTGCTGGAGATGCAGAGAAAAAGGAACCCTCTTGCACTGCTGGTGGGAATGCAGACTGGTGCAGCTACTGTGGAAAACAGTATGGCGTTTCCTCAAAAAATTAAAAATGGAACTACCATTTGACCCAGTAATCCCACTTCTAGGAATATATCCCAAGAAAACAGAAACACCAATCAGAAAGGATATATGTACTCCTATGTTCATAGCAGCACAATTTACAATAGCTAAGATTTGGAAACAGCCTAAGTGCCCATCAGCAGATGAGTGGATTAGAAAACTGTGGTACATCTACACAATGGAATACTATGCTGTGGTAAAAAAAAGAAAAAAGAAAAAAAAAAGGAATTCTTACCATGCTAATTTTTAATTGAAGGAGAGGGCTGTGAAAGTGACCATTGGAATACATGGGAGTCCTTCTACGGATGTCTCTGTCAAACAGTCCCATCAGAGTTGGTGCAAGCTTAGATCACAGGACAAGCAGAGTCATAGCAAGTGGAGCTGCAGCCCCACACCAAGTGCGCCTTCTACCGTACTGTGATTTGTGACGGCTCCTCATCTGATCTCTTTTCTGAGCCCAATTCAAATACTACATGAATTGTATTGTTTTGTATTTTTAGAATAGAGATCTATGGATAAATCTGCACAATCCCAAATAAATTAATTATAAGTAAACACGTAAAAATGCTTTTCTATTTGCAATGTTACATCCAATGAACACTCAAATGGCTATCACTCCTGGGACAAGAGTCACGGGTACAAATAAATTTTAGGACCAGAAAGAAACTCCTTTTTTCTTCTTTCCTCTATAACTATTTGTGTGTGAGGGGTTAGAGGTGTGGGTGTGGATCTGTGTTTTTTTTGGGGGGTGGGGGCGGGAGGAGGGCGGGATGAAAGGGAGGATGTCTGAAATAGACCACCCAGCCAGTCCATTTCAGAATTTGGAAATCAGGGGAACAAAATCTAAAGCATTCCCAACTTTGGCTACTAGCCAACCACTTAAAGTCTATTCAGCTAGTTATCCTCTGTAAGTAGATAATAAAATGTCCATAATGTGTGAGGTAAAGCTACATCTTTAAAATGACTATGAACTGCCTCCCTATTTTTCAGTTGAAAAGCCTCCTTACCTACACTGGGTCCTGTGCAAGCTCGGCACACTCTGCGCTGCAGGATGCAAGTGGGGGAAGCCCCCAGCCTCACCTGGTACCTCATCTTTCACAAGCAAGATCTAAGAATTTCCTTTGTCTGGAGGCATTCCTAAAGAGCCTCTCCAAACAACGGATCACATCTGCTAACAATATTTAAGAAAGCACAATTCACCTGGTCTCAGACTGACATTTTAGATAAAACCAAACTCTAGTTCCCTCGTTTCTTAAGGCTACTAGACCGCTGTACCGATTTTTCGGTAATTTCCGAATCTGCCGCTATACTGCTTTACCTAATTTTCTGTACTTTGCCTAGTACCTATTTTCTACAATGTCTCCAAGTTCCATCTTATTCTAACCACTTGTTTGCATGTAACTAACATTTTTCTGTATCATGTTGATTTTTTCTCTTTAATGCTCAGGAGCCCAGGTATAGGGGACAGTTAGGTTCAGGGCCTCAGGTCTGGTAGGGTTAAGGAAGAGAGCCTAGCTTCATCACATTGCTAAAAATCCATCAGTCAGAATACAGATCTGGAAACCAGAAAGCATTCAGATTTTAATGTCTCCTTGAGTTGGGACCTTCATATTTTACAATATTGATCCTTACTGTTATAGCTGCTATTTTGGTGGTCACGCTTCTATGTCTGTCCCTGCAGGGATTTTTGAAAGAACACTGCAGAGAATAACTGTTGCTAGGTAATTGTAAAAGAAAGTCATGCAAATCATGAAATATTGATAAATTGTATTTACAAGTCAATGGTGCTAGAATGCTCCTGCTTTCTCAATAAGATGCAACTGTAAGGCTGCGTTGCCTGCAAAATTCCTAAAAATGATCAACTAAAAGGACACATTAATCAAAACAGTTCCTATAACAAGCAGTCCACTCAATAGTAAGAGATAATTCTTAGAGTTTGGAATTATGAATTTTACTTTGCCTTTCCACTATCCTATCTAATATGCAAATTAACCATCACTCAGCTACACCCAAAAGCCAAACCCACCAGCCAATCAGGAGCAAGTATGCAAATTAACCCAACCAAGATGGCTGCAGCCACAGAACGAGCAGGAGGCTTGGGTTTCCCCGGCAATGGAGGAAGCCAAGCTTTCCGCACACCTGGCGGGCCCAGGCCTCCACTCAAAGCTACAAAGTTTCCATTATAGAAGATAAATAAATCCCAACAAAAATGGCAGCAGTCATGGAGCTGGAGAGAGCAGGAAGCTTGGGTTGCCCCCGGTGATGGAGGAAACCAAGCTCCCGCAGCCCTGGTCTGCCTTGGCCTCCGCTACAAAGTTTCAATTATAGAAGATAAATAAATCGCAACAAAAATGGCTGCAGCCATGGAGCAAGCAGGAGGCTTGGCTCCACTCAAGGCTACAAAGTTTCAATTATAGAAGATAAATAAATCCCAGATACCAGGGCGTCCGCTTGGGTCACCAGGGGGCAAGGCTGGCCTGCAAACCACCATAGGCCCCTCGCCCAGGCTGCCCCACACCCCAAGGGAACCCCCACCCTGATCTGGGACACCCTTCAGGGAAAACCAGCTGGCCCCCACCCCACCCATGCACCAGGCCCCTATTCTATCTAATAAAAGAGTAATATGCAAATTGACCATCGCTCCAACACATAAGGTGGCTGCCCCCATGTGGACACAAGATGGCCGCCACAAGATGGCCAGCAGGGGAGGGCAGTTGGGAGGGACCAGGCCGGCAGAGGAGGGAAGTTGGGGGCAACCAGGCCTGCAGGGAAGGGCAGTTGGGGGGGACCCAGGCCTGCAGGGGAGAGCAGTTGGGGGGGACCAGGCCTGTAGGGGAGGGCAGTTAGGGGTGACCAGGCCTGCAGGGGAGGGAAGTTAGGAGTGACTAGGCCTGCAGGGGAGGGCAGTTAGGGGCAATCAGGCTGGCAGGGGAGTAGTTAGGCATCAATCAGGCTGGCAGGGGAGTGGTTAGGGGGTGATCAGGCAGGCAGACAGAAGCGGTTAGGGGCAATCAGGAAGGCAGGCAGGCGAGCAGCTGGGAGCCAGCAGTCCTGGATTGTGAGAGGGATCCCAGATTGGAGAGGGTGCAGGCTGGGCTGAGGGACAACCCCCCCCCCCCCCGTGCACCAATTTCGTGCACTGGGCCTCTAGTATATTAATATTGCAATATAATATTACAATACACTATATATTTGAGGAGGTAGTGAAAAAAAGTTAAAGTGAAAGAAGGCCTGCAATTTTTAAAGAGAATATTTTCAGATAAAAGAATGTTTATCCAAAAGAGAAACAGAAATTTATAGTTCTTTTATCTCACTCCCAAATTACAAAGTGAATCCTACATATAAATTTTAAATCAGGAAGTCAGTAGCCTGGAAGTTATTTCATAAATATTTATATACTCAAAATACTCACAGAAATGAGTCAAATGATAACTAAGGAGATACTAACAACTGTGTTTAAAGAAAAGTACAGTCCTCGTTCAACTAGCAACATTTAGCTATGATACCTATTTTAATAATGTAAGATAGGAATGACACAAGTGAAGATGGTGAACATAAAATCTAGATTCAACTAATACTCCAGGGTGATTTTCAAATTGGCAGGTAGAGCTGGAAATTTTCAAAATCTGGGGCAAGCATCATGATTAATGGCCTTCCACTGATTGCAAAGGGTTTATGCCACTAACATATGTGCAACTACCGATTAAATGATGAAACCTAAAAAATAACCTAAATACCAAATCTGATTTCCTGTTATAAATATCATATTTTAAAAACCACTTAGATTGGGTTATTAGTAGTAGGCTGTCCAGGTGATGAGAGTTAGTAAATAGAAAAAAGAGAAAAAAAACAAACATGTGAACCTAGCTTTTCTTTCTCTGGCAAGGTTTTTTCTTTATTTTTTCTTTATTTGTTTATTTTTGGTTAAGGCTGCTTTCACAGTGAGTCCCAGTGGGAAACATGCTTTTGGAGTGTCAATGTTGGAATATGCTATTCCCTCGGACATTGACTCAGTGTAGCCCCTGCAGAAGCGTGCCTTGAATTAAGTAGGGGCTATCGCATGAGCTGTTCCTTCATTAATGACTGACCTGATGCACCACAGATTGCAAGCTTTGAAGGACTGTTCACAGGCCCTGTAAATATCCAGCACAGACTTCAAATGTTCTGTCCCATAAATACTTTTAACAGTAACCAAAGCACATCTTGGGAATTCTCCAAGGTGGTTTGAGTAGGTGTTGCAAATCGAAGTCTAACAAGACTTAAAACCTTCAGGAGTTCTTGAAAAGCCAGAAAGGGGGTTTCAGCAATAAGCAAAAGGATTAAATAAATGATAGCATTCAGAGCTGAGAACTTTGTCAGGATTACATTCCCTATGGTAATGTAGCATAAGCTAACATGATGGTATTTCATATACAAGCAACCTCTGAATAACTTGGAGGTTAGGGAAGCCAACTCCATGTGCAGTCAAAATTCCTCATATAACTTTTAATTCCCCCAAAACTTAGATGCCCCTCAATATCAGAGGGGGATTGGTTTCAGGATCCCTGTGGATACCAAAATCCACAGATGCTCATGTCCCCAATATAAAATGGCATAGAGCTGTGGTCAGCAAACTGCGGCTCGCAAGCCACATGCGGCTCTTTGGCCCCTTGAGTGTGGCTCTTCCACAAAATACCACGGCCTGGGTGAGTCTATTTTGAAGAAGTGGCGTTAGAAGAAGTTTAAGTTTAAAAAATTTGGCTCTCAAAAGAAATTTCAATCGTTGTACTGTTGATATTTGGCTCTGTTGACTAATGAGTTTGCCGACCACTGGCATAGAGCATTGCCTACAGGCGGCCCTCCACACCTGCACACTCTCAACCACTGATCAAAAACAATACAGGTACCTTTTGGTGGGAAAATCCACACATAAGTGGGCTCACGCAGTTCCAACCTATATTGCTCAAGGTCAACCGCATTTGATCACACCTGCTCATTGGGGTGGGGCAGAAGCTGAAGCACAACTTGATATACTAAGTCCTTTATTACCTAGTTCCTAACCTTGGCTCCCTAGCACCGTTAAATCATTTCTGTCTATGTATGTCCATGTGTCTGCATACAGCTTTCCCCCACACCCAAATTAGATTTTCATCTTCTCCAGGGTTTTATTGGTATTTTTTTCCTTTAAAACCTCTTATAAATCAAAGTGAGCACAGACTCAAAAAATATTTGGGGATAATGACAACATATTCCTCTATTAATTAACTTTATTCATTAAGTAAATAAGTATCAGGTACCTACTAAGTTCAAGGCACAGAGCTATGTGTTATACAAGATGTTTTGAAAAGGAATTTATCATGAATCCTACCCTTAATCAGCTTGTAGTTTTTAATGAGCCACATTCTATTTGCTTTAAGCTGAGCAAAGCCTCGGCTAAAACTGAAGACATCTAGGAGGAATCCCTTTTTTTCAGAACCACCTTTTCTTGAGTGCTAATTCTGAAGTTTCTATCAACTCTGAATTGCCTTGGTAGTTCTCAGCTCTTGGGAGGTGAAGACAGAACAGAATGTGAGGACTAGAACTGAACAGTGAAATAGATATGGCACTGTGAGGATTATGGACAGACTTAAGGAGATTTATGGCTGACATTTCAGAACAGAGTAGGTATCTACTAGTACAGAAGTTGTCTCTAAGTCTTGGTTTATTTCTCACACTATCCTCCTTTCAATCTCAGGCTCCCAGCTTTTGACCTCTCAAGTATGTGTATTCATTACACATACGACAAGCTTTAAGTGGATAGTAGCAATGGTTACTTTTGAGTCTTTACTATGAACCAGGCATTATGCTGTTTCATATGCATATTCTCATTTTAATACTCATGAAGTAGGATCTTTTAGTATTCCTGTTTTACTGATATGATAAGAAAACTAAGATTGGGGTCATAGCTTATTCAAAGTCATCCAGGCATTATTTCCTTTGAACTCAGGTCTGTTTGACTCTGCAGGTAGAGTTTCAATTATTAGACCAATTTGGAATTTCGGAGATTCCGATATTTTATCTTTGGGCTTCAGATAATTCCTTAAAATTCCCATCTAATACTCTAATTGGACAAAGATTTGTTTTCTTTTACAGTTGAGTCTTAAGGGAGTACAAAAAAAGAAAGCAAAAATTCCAGAGAAAGAAAAAACCAGACTAGTTGGACAGGGAAGAAACAGCTGCATCCACTTTAGGTAAAGTTACATAGCCTAGTTTATGGTTTTGGATGAAACAGCATGTTACCATTTGTCTATTCATTCTCCGTGGTTTACTAGGAAAATACCATTCGTTTCCCATTACCTTTCTCCTCAAGAGCTAGGATAAAAGAAGATTATTTCCCCTTGCTTCTATACATAAAGAAGGAGTAATGAGTTCCCACTTTATTTGAAGACCAGAATCTGTCACTTCTTCATCCACCAGGATTCCAAAAATTCTCAGAGTTTTGTTGACACATTTATGACAGTTCCCTCTTTAAAAACAAAAATGAAACAAACAAACAAACAAAAACCTTTCATGAGCTCATATTCTATAACCTGAGGTTATGGAAAATGAAAGAACACTCGATCAAAGCAGTCCCAGGAAGTTATCTAATGCATATAAATACCTAGTCCTGAAATCTTCAATTATTTTCCTTTGGGGATTATGTCTTTAGGGAAGAGATAAAATCATTTTCCTCCAATAACTTCATCTGAGATTGACAAAAGACAGATAAAGGAAACTGAATAGGCTGATGTTTCCCTGGTCTCAGCTTCAGTTAGAGTTGTCTCAAAGGAACTTCTATTTCTTTTTCTTGAAATAAATAGAAATTGGAAACATGGGAATTTATCACTTTCTCTCCAAGATATTAATACTTTCTTTCTTTGAACTCATACAGTCCCCCAAAATGGTACTGTGAATCCTTGAGGTAGCACTAAGTAATTTGGGGTTAAAAGTGAACTTGGCTAGTATCGCTGTGCCTTTGGCCGAAAAATCCAGGCTCAGTCCTGGTTGCTTTTTGGAATGGGAAGCGCACAATATCGGTATTGCAGGCAGATCCAGAAAAGCATGCCAGGCCTCTCATGCTCTCAATTTATATTTGCATGTGAACAGCTTGTCGGCCATTTTATGAAGACAGATGAATCACAGGCCTGCAGGAGGGGCCGTCCGACCTAAGTACGTGAACCACATACCCCTACAGCCCATAACATTTTAAAAATGAAAAAAAAAAATTATTTCTGAACACAACTTCAGGCAGATTATAGATAAACATAATATATGAAAAAAAATTTAAGACATCACCAATAAGTCAAGTAGGATATAAAGAATGAAACTAATCTATAAATCACTCTTATAAATATTAACAAAAAATAAGATGCAGTTGTTTTTGCCTCTATAAATAAGCCTTCAACAGTCTCTCTCTCTTTCCCTCTCTCTCTTTAATGCCTGCTTTGAAAAGACAACTTTGACAGAAAATGCCACCAACATACCAGGAAGAGAAGAGGAATCACCAGACAGTCCATATTTAATATTAGAGCCCAGCAATGTTACAAAGAATTTCCCAGGCTTGGGAGATTAAACAAACCCTGAAAAATTAGCAATAAGATATCTAATGTGGTAAGCTCAATCCTCCATCCTACAATAATTCAGTTTACCTATCTATTCCAACAGATCAGATGGAAATCCAAATTGGAAACACGTATAGAACAACAAAAGGAAGAGAGACTCAAGAAATGAGTTCATTCTGCAAAGATGAAAAAAAAATTGTTGGATTATACTGACTAGAAAGTAATATGAGTTATACTAAACAACAGTCAACAATTTTTAAAGCATAAACTATATGAATATGTACATATGATCTTACTTAATTCTTCAACAGGTAGGTAATATTATTACCATACTGTTTTAAAGAAGAAGAAGAAATCTGTACCCTGAGAGTTAAATAACCTATTCAGTATTACAAAGGTAAGGGACAGAAGAGGCAGAACTTTCATGTAGGTCTGACACCTCAACCTGGGTTTTTAACCACAACACTATATTCCCCTCACAGGCCCCTTAAGGTCAAGTACTCCCATTAGAGCCTTCAGTTCAATGACCAAGGCGAGCATTTTGGAACTCTATGAGATGATATCTGTGAAAGTACATAGTATAATGTTTATCATATGATAAGTACTTCTGGTTCACTTACTGGTTTTTATTGAAACTGATGATTTTATTCAATTGAAAATTCGAACCTTTTATAATCTTTTCTGTACTTGGAGTGCATACCTCAAACTCTGTATTTTAATGGACACTATTGTATTTGTATACAAAGGATTTATCAAATTTCTGTACCAGAGAGTTTATATAGTTATGCAATTGAGGAATTTAATACTGTCATGTACCCTTATTGTTTTATTTTAGACAATTTAAAGCAAAAACCCTACAAAGACAGAGATCATTTTCTTAAAGCCATGAGCAAAGTGTTGAACTCTTAAAAGGCCTCAAAAATACTTGTCAATGATCTTAAATTACTACAGAAGAAGATCCCAGGTCATATGCCACTTTTAAAGGAAGGAAAATGAAATGAAACAGTCATGATTCCTCACTTATGCTGTAAAAGATTCTAATTTGGTAAGTCAACTCCACCTCTTTAGTCATCAACTTCCTTGGGAACTAAGGTTCCATGTGTACCCAATAGTGTGTGGGGATGGAGGTGGTGGGGGACTGTGAGAGTGGTCCAGAGTACTCCTTGAGTCCTCCCATTGTTCCTACTGTGGGCCACCCATAGGGCAGACTCCGAAATCCTTGTACTTGATTAGCTGCTGGCTACTGTAGACTCTCAAAGCTAAACTTACCATTTTCTGGCTGGTCCTTAATGTCAGCATCACTTGGCTGGCTGGGACTTTCAGATTGACTTGAATCTGAAAAACATAAAAATACAGCCAACAATTATAGGGTCTGTGAGGGAAAGTGGATCAGAGGTGCCAGACTTTCTCAAAAGGTTCAGCATATAAACCAGGAGTAAGAATGTTACAGAAATAACATGATGAACAAAAAATAAAAATTAAAAATAAGAAAAGAAAGGGAAGTGGGGAGCAGCAACAGCAGCCTGTACCCTTAGAGAGGACCTCAGTTTTTTTTACACCTCCAGTGCGTTTGGCTTGTGCCAGACCATAACTTGAAACTCTTCAGAAAGACCATTCTCTTACAGACAGACCATTTTCAAACTGCTCTTCTCCATTATTTATACACTAGAGTCTGATAAAGACTTCATCCTTCATTACACACATCTGAAGCTTGATTCAGAACATAATAAAGTGTCAAAACATGTTTTGAAGCTGGTATATAAAAGCAGCCCAAAAAACAGTAACAAGTTCTGTTGATATTTAGCTCTGTATTACAGCAACAGACTATGCAGACTAACACCATTAAATACCAGCGTCCTAATATTCTAGCACATTTCCTTGAACTAACAGGATAAATCAGCGGCGTCTTTCTGAAAGGTACATTTCCCACACTTTAGGAGTATTATTTTTCTCTTGTACTGATGCATTTGGGCAATCCTAACAGGGCTTGTTAGCAAAGACAGGTTCTTGCACACCTTTAGCAAATACCATTTAAAAAAAAAGAAACACAAACACAATCATTTCAACCTAAAAAAAATTAATTCAAGTAATTTAACTTATGAGATCATGTAAAATAAAATGATTTTAAAATGAGATTAAAATTAAGTTAGATCAAAAGAATTTCACAGAATTGAAAGAACTAGCTAGGTGGAAAAAAATTAGGCAAAAATGTCAAGGGGAAAATTTTTTTTTTGTAAAACATTTTCTGAGACTTAAAATGGTATAAAACATTATCTAAAAATAAAAATATTTTTCTAGAAAAACATATATTGTCTGTGAAAAGCCTGAATCCAAACTTTACCTTGACTTTATAGGATTAGACTTAACTGTCTGAAATTTGACCACATTTCAACAAGAAGTTCAATGCAAGATCAAAAGATCATGACCCATAACTGAATAAATTGAAAATATTGCCTCTATTTCAACAGAGTTAGGGCAGTATCATTCTCTTTCTTGGAGATAGTGTAAAAAGAAGTATCAGGACAAGTGACCCTGGGTTAAGAACTGCTAATTTATAACTTAGAAAGTCTTCCTGCTTTTAAGCAAATGAAGATTTTAATTATAGGGACGTACTATAAAGAAAATGTCTATTTAAAATTTTTCAGATGATCTTAACCTGGTGACCATAGCAAAAATTCTATGTTGATTCAATGGTTCAATTAACAAAAGTTGTGGAATGTGAATTTTTAGTTAAGTCTGGCAAAGTGATAGCTTTTATCACCTTATAACAATCTCCTTAGTGAAGTAAAAAACAAAAAAAGTACTATAGGTCAGGAAACTTTAGAGAGATCCTTTAGAATGAACCATGAAATGAAATACAAAGCCTGCACTAAAAATTGAAAGTGCAAATTAATGTAGAACCATAATTAAATTTTAATTTTATAAATGAATATTATTTTTATAGCAAACAATTTAAAAATATGGTGTGGCTGCCTTCATTCTTTTCTAAGAAAAGATCCTGTAATTTTGCCATTAAGAATTATAAATGAGATATTCTGAGAAGACAGTCAACATGTTTTAGAAGGAATACCTTTATTATTTGTGTCCTGAAAAATTTTAAGCCATTAATATCCAAAATAAAAATTAAAGAAAATATATAATTTTGTTTTAGGAAAAGTTAAAATTCTTCTTAATCATATCCCAAAATAGAAACATAAAATCTTTCCAAATAGAACATTTCCTTTGGAGTAATGCTAGCAAACCTAACTTTCTATATGATAGCTCAGACAGTGTCCTTCTAGGTGTAATATCTTCACAATTAATCAGTTCTTCGTGAACAAATGAAAAAAACATTGTCTATCTCACTTAATTTCAACATACAATAGCAATTAATTTCCTGATATTTATCCATTAATATTAAGGCAAAAAGGGTAATGAGAGACCCAATTTTTAAAAAATAATCTCGTGGACTTTTCTTTTTTTATTTTACCTTTACATTTGATTTGCCACTGTTTCTTTAGAGAAATACAACATGATTACAGAAAACATGAACAGCAACAAAAGGTAAGTTCAAAGAAAGTTTAAAATTCCAAGCGACGGAAAAAGAAGCAAACAAATAGCCAAGGACTGAGCGGCAGGAGACTGCTGAGAGTTGGTCTGAAAGGGGCGGCAGTGCTCCTGTGAAAGCTCAGATGCAAACACTGGAGAAGGCACTTTGCCAAACTGGAACGGAATTTAATTTCTCCAGTTTTATTCAAAAGCTGGAAATGCTGTTATCCATAGAGCAGTGCATAGTAAAATACGCCATCCTGGAGAAGGGAGAGGCAAAGTCAAAGATCTATAAGAAAATGTAAATGATTTTAAAACTTCAATAATTATTTCGTACCATGGACCGTTTAAAGCCATTTCTCTCTGAACCGAGGAACAAAATTACTGAATCCCGGTGCTATTCTGGCGCTATTCTATGCTGAGCACACATGGACACTTTCTCTGCTGTTGCAAAAGGTCACCAATGCTGTTATGGAGCCAACCAGATGACCAGAATTACAAATTAATTCCGACCCATACATAATTGATACAAATGAAAGATCTCTTTCTTGAGCATTTGCATTAAAACACTATCATGAAGGTTAACAATTAATTTACTCTTCTCTTTTTTACACTTGGTAGCGGCCTATCAGCAGCCAAGGTAATGTTATGTCTTACTTTTTGGACAATTATCCTGTGATTAGTTGATTCCTTCCACCTGAAAAAATTAGAGGCCCACCCAAAAACAATCCTGGCCGCATAGAATTGGATTCCATATCTTAGATGTTACATCTGGCAATGACTTTCTCTTGTCACCTGGTTGAAAACTAGATGATTTGTATATAACAATGAGGAGAATATTATTTAAAGTATGTTTAAATGATGGAGTTGGAAATGTTATTGTGAGGAAGTACATTAGGGTTATCAATTTTTTTCCCATCTAGGGATTTGCTTTTTGTTAAAGAAACCTTAGACTTCAACGTAACCTTGAAAAGCAATATTTCTTTTGGTTTTTAAAAAATTTATGAGCAGAAATTTAAACCTAAAATAGACTGGGTTTGCATATAGGAGGCTGTGTTGGGACCTCTTAATTGAACTGGTGGCCATCTATCTATGCATTTTATGGCGCCTACAGCTATATTGCTGAAGTACTCAGACAAAGATATTTCACTATCAACATAATCACTGGGGAAAGGAATAAAATAAATCCTAATGCCTACATATTAGCCTCTGCTTCCATAAGCTTGTGCGATGCAAGAATAGAAACCTCGCACTGCATTTGCTCCTTAAGCACATATGCAGTTCCCCCAACTCCAATTCTACTCCCCTCAGCATGAAATCTCAGAAAATACCCCTTTTGGGAAAGTGAAGAATGACAAAAACATGTCAAGATGCTAAAACGGATCAAACAAAAAATTTGGCTCTATTTCCATGTGTTTTATGTTCTTTAGGAATGAAGCAAAGAGGGAACGTTGCTAAATCTTGACCTAGAATTAAACTTCCTCCTCTCCAGTCCTTAAATGTGTATGTATCTCTTATGGTGTGACATATGTTAAGTTGTATTTAGGTACTAAGGTGATTTTAAATGATCTCCTATGAGGATTTGAGCTCTGTAAGAAAACGCTTGTGTTATCCTTAGTACCTTCTAAGGGTACCTGGCCCAGCCAAGGATTCAATGACTGCTGAACTAAGGAGATGAATTTTCACTTGTTGTTCAGCTTTCTAGCACTGAACCATGGCCAGTGACTGAAAAATAAACTAAGTTCACAACCTAAAAGAGGACTGGGACTTCTAAAATGATAAAGGAGGGGGAAAATGCCTTTATTTCTACTAGATGTCCCCCCTTTCGTGGGGTCTGGCAGGGGTGAGAGAGGCACATCCCTCTGGTTCGGGTGGGGTGTGGGGGACCTTGCACAGTGTTTAGATGATCACCTCCTATGATCCCCTGGTTGACACACCGTAAGAGGCTCCTCAGAACAGCAGGAGCTCAGGATGGTGTGTGATACATTAGGAGGTCTCTGGAACTATGTATAGGCTTAAATGATGGACGACAGAGGAATATTTCGTGCATTCAAAATATGCAAAGAGAAACCTGCCATATTCTGACTCCCAAAGAGCACCTCAGAATGCTACTGACTGTTGTGTGAATAGCTGATAAAGGAAGAACAGGCACGCTGTGGTGAAGAAGCCTTCCTACCCTAAAACAAACCAGGGTAATTCCTGTTCAGTCAACATGCTATCAGCACAAGTCTATAGACCATCAAAGTACAAATTCTGGTTCCACTAAAAAAATGATTTAGCCTAAGTTTCAACCTCCCAGAAGTATAATGATTTGGCTAAAGATGAAATTTGAAAATCCTTCGTTAGAATTTTGTGTCCAGTTTTAAATCTCCCAAATTAAAAGGCAGCATAAAGAAACCAGGAGGTACCAAGAAACAAAAATGAGTTAGTCAAGTGGAAGAAATAACGTGAAAATGCCACGGAAAAGAGCTGGAGTTGTTTATAGTGTGAGAAAGAAAAGGCAAAGACAGGAATGAATACTTTCCTGCAAATAAATTAAGATTTAAGAGCATTCCTGAGGTAAAAGAAAATAAGAAGGGTGATTATACTCTGAATATAACAAACAGTTACTCTAAAATTGTAGCCTTTAAAGATGTTCAGCATTTAGGTAAGCTTTTGATTCTTGGATTTGGGGAGATGATCCTTCTGCAGAAGAGTCAGGTTAGAGAATACTGATACTCATTTTTCCACATCCACAATGTTATGATGGAAAATAATAATATTTCTGATTGGTAGTGTAAGGTTTAGAATTACTCTATTTTGATCATCCAGTATCATAGCCTGTTTATTACAGTAAGGAAATCTAGATAATCAAATGGCTATGAAGGTCACATTTTGCTTATTAGTCTCATAGCTACAGTTATCAAAGAAGTATTATAGTACTTCTTTAAATTATTTAGGAATATTGTCTATGTTTTCCAGTATCACCATAACCTTAAAGACTGGGGTGTGAGGAAATATTTTTTTAAAAATCTTTGAGAATGTAGAATGTCAGTGTACAGGTGCACATATGTATACATAATGTGTAACTTATGTGTAAACACTGATAAATACAATGGCATCAGCTAAATACAACATTATCCATCATGGTCATAACAAAGAAGTAACAGAAATATGTAATACCATCCTTAAATCTGGACCATGCAAATTATTCAATTATTATTAGCATTTCCAGAGAATAGATAAAATAACCAAATTGAAATTTTATGTCAATTAATGTCTACAACTGTGGCCCACGTAATGAAAAAACATACAATAACCTATGTTTTAAAACAGGTAAACTGTAAGGTGAGTCATACCATGAAAGTTTTCTTAGCTTTTAAGTGGAAACACTCCACTGTTCTTTAAATTGGAAGTCTTATCTTTATTCTATTTAAGATACAACTTTTCCAGTTAGCTAGAATGGAGTGTTTGCAGGGACATGTGTGTGTGTGTGTGTGCATGAAAACTGTAGCAATCAAAGTATAGAGAGCAAGTCCTTCATTACCAAAAGGAGACGGGGTGTTTGGGGAAGGAAAAGCTCTAGTTCCAAAAGGACCAGGCTCATCTGCACACACTGGGCCTGCTCTCCTCTAATCAGGATTCAGAGGGAGCAGGAAGCCTGTGTTCATGCAGCAGAGACTTGGAAGGGCTCCACCAGACCACCCCGGGGGCGGCCAGCTGCTCGGGAGGGAGATCCACCCCTAAGCCACTCCTGTGTATCACATTTTCAGGGCATACTGAAGAGCATTATATAATGTAGGTAGCTACAGCTTTCCTTCTTAAAACTTTTTAAAAATCCTTTCTGAAGAAGAATTTGTGAAATATTAAATTTGCAGGAATGAGATTTTTTTGGCATTATTGCTGACATTCAAGGCCCATCTGTTTAGTCAGGGCTGTGTATGATGATGAGATAGTTTAGGTTGAAGAATGATTCAACTGTCTTATCACCTACTCATAAATGTGTTATTTTTCTACTATGTGCGCAAGGAGGTTGCGGTATGATACACAGTTTAAACACATTGAGAGAAAAAATGGCGTAACTATTGTTGTGTTAAGACAGTGAGGGGAAATCATTTCTAAGCTTTAAAAATACAAATTCAGTCACTCTCAAAGTAATGACAAAATGACTCAATCTTTAAACCTTCAGTCTTCCCATGAGGCTGATTTCAAATAATAATCAGCTTTTTCTCTGTAGTTATAAATGAATTCAATGGGAAGACTAGGTGATTACTAAAGATATACAAGTATGAGATATTCTGACTACATTTATAATTCCTCACATTTTCTATGACTAAAATAAACTAGTGCTTAGGTAGTCATTTGAGTTTTGTTTTTCCCATAATAGAGGCTGTTTTGACTTGTGATAGTGACCTGTTGATCAATTCAGAATTCAAGCTATTGAATCAACCTGGTCACCTTCCCACTCATGTATAAAAAAGACCTGCTTAAAAAGTTATTACTATAGCCCGGCTGGCATAGCTCAGTGGTTGAGGTTTGACTTAGGAACCAGGGGGTCACTGTTCAATTCCCGGGTCTGGGTTGTAGGCTCAATCCCGTGTGGGTGTTCAGGAGGCAGACAACCAATGATTCTTTCTCATCAATGATGTTTCTATCTCTATCCCTCTTCCTTCCTCTCTGAAATCAATAATAATATACATATATTTTTAAAAAGCTGTTACTAAAACATTATTGCATACATCAGAATTGTGGTAATTTCTCCTTTATGGTCAACTTTTTCCCCCCAGAAATAAAATTAATTATAACAGTTAAGTTCTTTAAGTTCTTAAACATAATATGTACTTGAAGAGTACTCATATAGTCATCTATAAAACAGAAAGCAGAAATTTTCCCTGTCTACTTCCATGTTATAAAAACAAATGTCAAATGAAAATAATGCATAATTAAGTTTTAGTCTACATGCATTATTTTCATGTATCTGAATATCTGTAAAGAAATGTACTAAAATAATAAAATACCCTCTGTTGAGGGTAACCATGCCATTTAAGTATTTAAGGTAGCACTCTAAATATTAACATTTTGCATTCATATGTCAGTATTAAAAGGAGTCTGAAATGGTAAAAAGATGGCATCCCAAAAAAGAAACTTCAGTTTTATAATTTAACTGCTCTGGATCTCAGTTTCTTCATCTGTTAAGTGGGGACATTAATGACTATTTTGCCTAACTTAACAAGATTCTTGCAGGATCCAATATAATGCAAGAAAAACTGGTTTTGAAACAGTAAGGTGCCAAAAAAATGTACATTTACCACTGCAACATAAATATTCCCATCTACACAAGTTTTTTTGTTTGTTTGTTTCTTTAAAAAAATCAGTACCAACCCACACATGATGTGATTCTGGTATAGACCATCAGCGTTACAGACCTGGTTTTAAAGAAAGGGTTCTTAATTCCCATATACTGGGAAAGAGATTATCTCTGATAATGGAAATGTAAATCTCAGCTTGCCATTGTTTATTCCAGACAGACATTTGTGTGTTAAGTCTGTTTATCAGGCAACACTTTGTCTAAGCCAGGAAGTAGTCAGTCTTTGTAACAAGACGTATGCAAATGAATTTCCCATGAGTCTCTGCATCAAATTGTAGCAGAAAAAGAAATTTTCCCTGTTACTTTATCAGCAAGAAGTTACCTCAAAAGTAGAATAGAGACAGAGAACTATGAGCTACACTATGCTGATGAGTTTAAATGAGTTCTAAACATGTGCTCACAGTCTGTTGCCTTTATTCTAAGCAGTCTTGGTGCATTACATCTGTTTATCAGACCACACTCTGTCTGGGTATTCAGGCTTTGTAACCTGTGTGAAAATGAATGGTGACCACAATCCCATGAAATAACCTGTCTGAGGCAAAACTCCAAACCTCCTGTCACTTTAAGAATTCTTACCAATAGAAGCTTTCATGAAACCTTTGAGACTTTAAAAAAAAACATATCCAGCTCTAACTTTTTGCCCACCTTCTGTCTTAAATAACTTGATTCCCTAATAGTATGATAGACTCAGGACAGAATGGTGAATTTTTGTCATGCAAATTGGACTAAATAAAAAAATGTCTAACATGCCCTATCTGATGATCAAAAACAGGGAGTTTTTAAAAGAAAATATTTTCTATCAAAATATAAGATATGTATTTTTTAATTCTATTATTAGTTATCCTGTAATCCTCTCTCTCTCTCTTTTTTTAATCTTAATATAACTAACTCTTTTTAAGTCTGTACGGGAAGAGTTGAACAATATATTTCTTTTCTTTCTGTTGTTGGTTTTCTACAGGGTTTGAAAATCTGACCAAAGGAATCGAATTGGTTTAGCTTGTCTTCCTAGACAAAATAAACACTTTAGGACTCTACTTGTTTGTATTCTCCTCAGTGGCGCTGTATGCATCAGCAGCTAAAAACAAAGAAACTTTTTAGCTGCTCAAACAAAATGAAGCTTCCCAAACAAGGAGGCAAGGGAGGGGACTCCAGTTGAGGGGAAGGTGGGGGTGGAGAAGTGTGCAGAAAGTCTGACAGTCCATTCAATATAGGGATGATGGCTATAATGCACCCAGGGTCCCCTTGCTAATTAAATATGCATTGGCACAGTTTTGATCGATGCAAGCCATGGATCAGATGACACACCTGCAAAATCTTGAGCCCAGAGCTCCCAGGAAAAGGGAAAATACAGACTTGTCTCCTTATCTTTGTTTTCAAAGGCTCTCAATTTCTGTGCTTAGATATCTAATTTAATTCTCTCACCCCTCAGTAAACTGGATTAGGGAAGTCAATACTGCCTTTGTGCATCGACAGGAAAACACAGCTTTCCTTTTATTCAATTTAGCTATGACCTTTAGACAAAGATAATGACAACTGTCTAAAAGTAAGGTTAAGGCCCAGAGAAGAAGACCCCCAGAGCTAAGATTCGGATGGAATTTTGGATGACAAGGTGGTAGGGTTCACTGTGACATATTCCTGCTTGGAAAGGGAAAAGGGAGGGAAGGAAATTAAAAATTGACTGTGGGGGTACGAATGGGGAACAGGGAAAAAACATGGCAGAAGATATTTAAATCCACTGACTAAATGACCAAACTCTCCAAGACCAACTGGACCCTGTAATAGCCATACCCAGAAAATGAAAATAATTCTATGGAAGATTAGAAATGAGAATGGCATAGTAACAATTTGCTTAAAAAAATGCAGACTCCTAAATGAGAAGGTTGGAGATTCTGTGGTTGGATAAATCAGGAAGTTTGGGGTTTCTTTCTTTTTTTTCCTAAAGTATTGGAGAAAACAGGACTATCAGTGTACTCATGAGTTCCACCACTGTGAGAGATAGAACTAGAGATTTTAGACAAGTCTGGGATTCTGCAGTGTTAGCAACATTCACACCACTACTCCTAATCAAAGGGGGGAAATGATACTAGAATATTCTCTTGAAACAGCACTTCTTTCTTTTAATTTTGTCTTTGGGCCTATTCCATTCATCAATTCATTGCAATTCATTAATGCATCCAGTATGTGCTATTCACTCGGTATACCTGGAGATACAAAATGAATAAAGGCAAGGTCTATGTCCTCCGTCAATCAGGATAATGATAATAAAATCAAGATTCTGTGGCATCCCATCTTGATTAAGTCCTATCTCCTGATTAAATTAATATACAGCAACATGGTACTGTGCATATCTGCAATAGCTTTTATTCTTTTACTATTAACAACAACCAGTACCACTAACTGTAGTCTGTAACAGAATTCACAGTAGCCTGGATGCTAACTGTTGCTGGGAATGGGTGGCATTAACTTTTCTAGCAAGATAGAGAGGATTTAGGCAGAGTTCTTTCAAGTGAAATATAAAGCTATTACCATATAATTAGTATTACTTGGAATGGTGTACAAAATATCAAAATAGTTTTTGAAAATCAGATTTTTTTCTCTCAGAAACAATTTCACAGCTAGTGAGAAATGTTATTCCTTATCAGGCCTGGTGTCCTCCCTTTAACAGAAATAACAGTTCTAACAAAGGTAGCTGTGGTACAATGAAAAAGGCAGAAGACCTGGTATTAGGAAACCTTGGTGTGAGTCCCTTTTGGCCATTTTAGCTCTGTGGAATTGGGCAAGCCCCTTAACTTCTTTGAACTTCAATTTGCTCATCCTCCAAATGCCGACTTCCAGATTATGAGAACTGAATGGCATAATTTAAAATGCCTTTTAAATTACAGGAACAATAATTCTCTAACTGTACAATACCTAGAAGCAGGTTTTCTAAAGTATATAAACTGGTTAAAGAATCACATTGACTACTTACTTTTATTTCCTACCTCATTATTTTTATTGCCAGATAGCACAGTATCTGGAACATATAGGTACAAATAGATGTCTGTTGAAATAGAATTGAAATCACAAGTGAAAAATAGCTCTTTCAAGGCCATGAAATAAAACAGGGCCTATTGGGAGATGTCAACAGATGTTCTTGGATGGATTTTCTGACCCTATGGCTTTATGGGCCTCAATCCAGGACCAGAAGGAAGGGGCTGAGGTATACTGTAAAAGCTCTGTCCAGCTCTAGAATTCTCATTTGAAACTTAGTATTAGCAATCCAGTTGTTCATTTTATGGCTGCACTGAAAACAGGAACTCCCATTTCATCAAAAGGGACTAGGTGGTATTTTCTTACGTGCTGCTGATCATAAATGCAATTAGAAAAAATATGAATGCAATAACCACTATATATCAAAGACTGTCTCTTTTTTATAAGTGACTGCAAATAGCCCACTAAAAGTTGCAAACATTTATCTTCAGTGACTTGGCCAACCCTGGCCACAGATGCCCATAAATAATGTTTTCTCTTTATATCCTGATGCATCATGTCATCCAGAACACCAGAAAACTTTTTGTTTAGGAGACACTGAATAAGGTAGCCTTAAAGAATTTAGTCCAGATCCTAAAATTTAGAATAATACTTTAAAAAATTACTTCAGATATATCTCCATATATATGTGTATATACATCTAATCTAATAATAGACAAATATGCAAATTGACCGCACCTTTGCTACACCTAAGCCATGCCCACCAGCCAAGCCACACCCACCACCCAATCAGGACAAGTATGCAAATTATCCCAACAAAGATGGCGGCTAATTTGCATATCAAGACAGCGTCGAAAGAAGCCAAGAGCTGCAAAAGGGAGTAAAGCTTCGAAGAAGCAAGCAAGCCGGGGGAGGGGGGGGGGGGCGGGAGGAGAAGGGAGGAGCGAAGTCAGGGCCGGGGGCGAAGGGAAAAGCAGGCGGGCTGGTGGAGAAGGCGGGGCGGGTGACAAGGGCGGAGCGGAGGCGGGACCGGGGGAGAAGGGAAAAGCAGGCAGGCTGGCGGAGAAGGCGGGGCGGGCGACAAGGGAGGAGCGGAGGCGGGGTAGAGTGCAGCAGGAAATCCTATTGCAGGATTTTTCCTGCAACGGGAACGCTAGTATACATATATGAGTATATATACATATATATATATACTGTATATACTTTAAAATAGTACCAATTTCCACATTGATAATAACTTTGCCCTAATGACTTGGTTTCTAAACCTGTAACAAATATGCATGAATATAGAAAGTTAACATTCATTTGGCCAATCAAATGGTCCTCAGACTCCCCATATCCTATATAATAAATGCCTAATATGCAAATTGTTCGACCGGGAGTTCGACCCCTCGCTATGACGTGCGCTGACCACCAGGGGGTGGCGTGGAACATGGTGGGCGTCGGCGACACAGTGCTGGCAGCGGGCAATAGTGGAACCGCTGCCACCCTGATGGGCCCCAACGAGAGCGGGACTGCAGCGTGATGGTGGAGCAGGTGAGCGGGCAGCGCCAGGCCAAGGTGGGTACAAGTGGGGCCCCCACTGCCCAGCCAATCACCCCACAGAGGGCGACCAGTGGCAGCAGCAGAGGGCAGGGCCACTGCCCTGCTCCTAGGCACAGAGGGAGCTGGGCCGGGGACCGGGGAAGGGCCAGCCCCAATCGATAGCCCTGCAGGCGGGATGGTGGAGCAGGTAAGGGGGTGGCGCCAGGCCATGGCGGGGTGCCAGGCAGGGCTGCGGGGGTTGGGGGTGCCAGCTGGGGCTGCAAGCCTGGGGGCATGAGCTGGGGCCCGATCCCCACAGGCCACCCCGAGGGACCCCACCTGTGCACAAATTCATGCACCGGGCCTCTAGTTATCATAATAAAGCTCATAAGATACCTGATTCTTTAGAAATTCACCCAAGCGTTATGTAAGTAGAAATAGTCATGTATGTTTTGTTCCCATGTCTTTAAGGTAGATGAAATGGGTTAAATGTACTGAATCATTTCATTTTTAGGAGTTTCCATTTGGATTCTATCATGGCTTTCTTCCTCACATATGCAGTGCTAAGTTATTTAAAATTAATTGCAGTACAATATTTTAAAATTTCTTCACATGGTGCTAATCTCAAGAGCTTTGGATGTTTGAACCACACTTGGAAGCCATCAAGTTCTGTGTATCTTTATACTAGGGAGCAGTTGAACATGCTAAAAAGATTAGTCAATGAACTTTATAACCAAAACCTATACTGAATTATAAGATTTCAAAAATGTGAGTTGATACAAATAAGAAAATGGCAAACATCCTACATAACAAGAAAAAAAAACTAGATTATTAAAACACATGAATTCACTTTATGCAGCTTTGAAGTTAGAGAAGCTGTGAGAAATCATCCACAGTGGACACCCACTTCCACCCGGGTTTGGTGCCAGTGGAGCTGGTGTGCTCTCACCTTCACCTCGAGTTCCTTTTAGCTGTCATTTTTTTTTTTTTCATTTTAGGATACAATCTACATTCTTTCCTGTGGTTATATTGTGAGGAGAGATAGTATTTTCCATTTCAGTAACTCAATATGAATGAGTAATGTGCTTAGTAATAATCCTAAAATTAAATTGTCTTCCATCCAATGCCTAGTAATAGTTCGTATAGGATTAATACAATGAACTATCTGCAGTATGTGCTTTTTAAAAAAAGCTTCTTATTTGTCACTTGAATTTATTTTAATTTTAAAAAACCATATTTTGGAGCTAGTCCCTAAGTTAAGTAGTATTTCAACAACTTCTCTTCGTCAAAAAGTCTGAGTGAGTGATTAGAACTTTACAAAAATTCTCTTTTCAAAAATCATTATCGATCAGATTCATTCTTTAGGGATTATTAATAATTAATCATCCTCAGGAGGATGGAGCCTGTTTCTTTCGGTCCATCAAACATTTATTGATCACCTACTATGTGCAAGGCACTGTGAGCTACTATCCAGTCCTGAATTAGCTCATAATGTTGACTAAGAATCCCACTTATTCAACTCTGCACCATTTATAAAAATGTGCATTATTTGTTTTTTAAGAGTATCTACTTGCCTTCATCTCCACTGGGGGTGGTGGCTTGGAGTTTTTCTAAGTTAGAACCCTTTCCAAAGTGTATCAGAGCAGGATGGAGAGGTAGAGATTTCTGTAAGTAGGATATGGCTTATCTGTTCATTTTATTTTAACCAAAATGACAAATCTTTGGACTCCAAGGTTTTTCCAGTTTCTTGGTAAAGGTGGAAGCCCATGGACAAGCCAAAGCTTATAGAGAAGCTGGGGAGTGAGCAGCTTCCCCTGCCAATCATGTCCTCATTTTCACATATCACCTGCACCCTCTCCCTGCTGGGCTTCATGGAGCAAAGTTTAAACCCCTGCAGCATTCAGAGCCAGGGCCCTAACCTGTGATTCAGAGCGATTTCAGCATCACCTTTTAAGATTTACCATCTTAAAAAAACCAGAGACATGGTGACTAAATCATCTTTTTTAATATATCTCTAAGTGTCCTTTCTAAACTCTGTTCTGTTTTATTTTTTGGTTACTAGGAAATAAGATAAATACAGATTATCAGTGGGAAAAAAAGAAAAAGAAGAAATTGTAAAAAGAGAAATAAAAGAACACAGTAACAAGTGGTATGATTTGAACGAGAGGTCAGAAATAGAAATTCTTCAGCTGAGATAGGAAATTTTATTTGCAACAGACATGGGAAGCGTTACAAGTAAAAAAATCAGAGTTTATTCAGGGTTTAAGGTGAAATAATGCCCTGCATAAGTGTCTCTGTGTTACCAGGTTAGTACAGGGGGGTGGAAGGAACAGTAGCAGAAGAACTTAACATGGGACTGATGCAAATTAAAGGGTGAAGGTCCTTCCTTCATTTCCTTTGATTCTGGCTATCCCCTCCAAAAATAGAACAGTCATTTCATAAGACTTTTCCATTTAGTAACTTTGGGACAATTCTTTTTATGTTTACCCAAATAATTTTTAAAAATCACTAAGTTGGTTTCATTTTCCATTTTTATTTTATACTTTAACAACTCGCCCAATTACTTAAATACTAGAGGCCCCGCTCGCACTAAATCGTGTGCAAGTAGCTCGCTTCTGCTTGTCTCATCTGGCCGCCCTGCCCATCGCCGCTAGTAGCTCGTGCCCCACCCGCCACGAGAGCCGCTGTTCTTTTGGTCGTGACGGCGTTACAGCGTGATGGCCACGGGCCTTTTATATAAGAGATTTCCTTTTCTGCTCTAAATGGAGGTTCTGCAGAAAGGAAAAGATTTCTCAAGTGCTAGTCAACAAAGCCATAAGTCTTTACCATACAAAACAGCCTCACATCTATTGGGGGAATAGTCACATATTCTCCCAATTGGCCTTAAAATCAGGAAGCACTTTGTTTTAATACAGCCATGTTGGCATTGTACAGACATGCTTACACTTCAATGAGGAAGAATTTAAACAAACATTTTTTGGAAGGAATTTCATAAAAAGGATTAGGCAAAAAGAGAATTTAAAGTTAACAGAAAGAGAGTGACATCTCACCAGTAGTAGATAGGCAAAGGAATTATTCAAACCTGCACACAAACACTGATGTCATAATGAATAGAGGCAGGCTCTTAGGAACCTCACTGAGAAAAGCTGGTGTTTACACAGTAATTGGCAGCAAAACAAGACAAAATAAAACAGATTTCCACATCAAGAAAATCTTATAGGCTGCTTTTCATAACCCTACCAAAACCCCCTATTGTGCCAATCTCCAAACACAAGCTCTTGATTTCTGTAAGGAGAGAAAGTCTAGAACAACATAAAAATGTCCCAAGGCTCTCAGAGAAGTTCATGCAGAACATCAAATGTTACTCAACATTTTCAAGTAACTATGATGTGTCAAACGGGCCACAAGAGGCACGTACATTTAAACATAAGCTTCCATTTCTGTTCAGAAAAGAAAAAAAAAAAGATCTGAAGTCTGAAATCTGGGAAAGCAAAATCTCTTGCAGGTTTAGAAAGCATATACAAAACCTGGCAAAAGAAAGCACTGCTCACAGCCACCATCTGCTTTCTGGCGCCGAGGAAACTTTTACTAACGGCAACACTTTCCTACATTAGAAAATCCACTAATTAGCTCTGTTGTAATAAGAGAAATAACTTTTGCAAGGGAGGCAGATCGCCAGCTTGCTGTTTGCTGCCGGCTGCCCCTTGCAGCAGGCCCAAGACATTCCCACGTGAAGTGCACCCCCCAGTCCTGCTCTGCTGGGGCACTTCACTATTCCCCAATTCATCTAAAGAAAGGACTCACAGATGAGAGACCAAGAGTGAGAGAGAGCACTGGAGAGGAAAAGCTTTAAGGCATTTGCTTAATAACCCCCAAAAGAACATCAGGTTCAGAATCAGGAAATCTGGGATTGAGAATCCATTGTTAAAAACTCGGTAATCCTCGGTGTCATTTATCTCATCTTCAAGGCTATTAAAGTATACCAGCTAGATCTCCCCTAAAATTCCTAATTCTTTAAGTCTAACTATTTTTCCCCCCTAAGGATTATATGTCCCAAGAAACTAATGACGGCAAAAGAGTAAAAGGCACTTCAGACGTCAAAAATCTAAAATTGTGTCAGAAATGTTTGTCACATGCTGATTAAAATATTAAAAATCTAGCAACACAGAAAATGGAAACACAACTAAAATTTCTTAATAGCACACTGTCATCATTTAGTCAACATGTCATTCCACAAATAAAACCAACAAATATATATCAAGCCCATACTGTGTGCCACGCCCTCTCATGAGCACTGGAGACAGCGCAGTGAACAGAGGCTTACAAAGCTCTGTGCTCACCGCTTCTACACTACCGTGAGCTTGCAAAGCACTGACATTCCTCCTCAGCAGAATTCAGCACCAGCTACAAATCACCACACTGCTTAAGACAGGAGAGTATCAATGCAGAGAGAATCGTGGTCCCTGGTGCTCACCACATGGAAAAATCTGCTTGAAAAGTTCCTTGAGAAAATAAAATAAATAGGTTAAAATACTGTCTGAAAAATTACATGGAAAATAGACGTCATGTCCTTAGAAGCAAAGTAGAACACTGAGGCAATGACTGTGAACATGTAGACATAGCTTTTCTGTGAAAGATGTCTGAACCTTAGACTGTTCATTCTGGTCCTCTGTCTTGTTTGAACAAATTCATTAATTCAAAAACTCACTTCTTCCACTCTTGATTTTTTTTTTTCTGGAGACTCAAACTTATCTAAAGTTAAAAACAAAATTGCAACTGAAAAACCAAAAGTCCCTCTGCCTAAGAAATGAGTAACAGACTAATGCAAAGTTTAATTAACCCACTGGCATTGCATTCACAGGCCATAACTATTCTCAACTGCATGGCAATAGCATGTTGATAACTAGGACCAGTCCCCATTGGGCTTATTAACCCTCAATTGCCATTAAAATACATTAATTAAAACTGCAACACTTGCCCAGCCGGTGTGGCTCAGTAGTTGAGCATAGACCTATGAGCCAGGAGTTCACAGAGCACATGCCCGGGTTGCGGACTCTATTCCCAGTAGGGGGCATGCAGGAGGCAGCTGATCAATGATTCTCTCTCATCATTGATGTTTCTATCTCTCTCTTCCTCTCTGAAATCAATAAAAAAATATTTTTTAAAAACTGAAACACTTTACCCAGTGCTTTCTATCAAATATTTGGGAAATTTTCAGTTTGCTTTTGCTTTTACCGTCTGTTTTCACCAGCACCCCACTTAGGCACAGAACGTACCTGTAATTGCATTCTGTCCCATTCCTAGTCACATTTAAACAGCACAGATCCCTGTCCTAAATTTAGAAGGTAATTCAGTGTGGAAGAGGGTGAAGATAGAATCCTCTCTCTTCCTCTTGGCAGGATTGCTCCTTCCTCTGGCTCCCTACAGCCTGGTTACTAAGAGCAGGGCTCAGCTCCTGTTTCATTTCTCCATGTGTATAATCCCATTTGCCTTCCCAACAAGTTGCAAGCCTTTGAGGGCACAAGGCTCCCACTTGCCTAAAGAAAGGTTTGCATTTAATAAGTGCTCAATAAGTGAGCTTGAACAGAGGTAAGGGGCCAGGGCTATCCCAGACATGACCTATAGACTTTTCTATCTCCTAGTAGAAACAAAGTCCACTTAGAAAACAGGCTAGATTTTTCACTTAAGGCTACAAATAAGGAACCAACTTCCCTCTCTCTCTCAGGGATGGGCAAATGTCTTGTGTAGTGCTCACAACACTTCTATTAGGTAATGTAATATTTGAAACATAAACCAACAAAACTTAAGATTTAAAAGGGAAGTGAATTACATCAAGAGACAACTCTAATAATTCTTTGCAAATATTTTGGGACCAGAGTCTTTAAGGTTAATTTAAGCTCACAAATTTTGTTTAATGTAAATGTTTTTAGGTCCTTACTATAGAAAATTCCTGCCATATGTGCTGATGAGCTTCTGCATTTCTGGTTTCATAATCACTAGAGACACCTTAATATATATTAGAGAGCAAAAGCACTTTACAAAGTATGTGATGGAGTGACATGAACACGTTTGGACTAGTGTATCAGTAAAGCTGCTGCCACTTAGATCAGCAACAGCAACAAAAACAACATCAGAAGTTACATTTATATAACTAAAAATAAAATATGAAAAGTTCCTTTTTGGTTTTATTCTAGCATGCATTTCAAAAGATGGATATTTAAACTGTGTTGAAAATGTTGTTAGAGTGGAGGCCAGTTCTGATACCCAGCCTGTTTGCCACACCCTCCTTCACTCAACAGAAGAGCTTTCACCTTTGGCTTGATATGGGCATAATCTCAGGTACTCTTAAATCCTTTTTTTAAAAAAAACCCACACACACAAAAAAAACCCTGGCCTAAAGTTGAGAATGTTGTTTTTACAATTAGCCCAAAGTTCTGAAAAGGGCTTATTTTTTATAAATTCACTTTTACTCATGCTATTTTTTTAACAGACGATATGATATTCATGAAGTGATGTGATTATGTACAGATGATAAAACAATAAAATACATACTTTCAAAACAGGTTAGGACATTTGATAAAGGATGATAAAATAAGAATAGAGATTAAGGAAGTAGTATTCAGTAACACATTGAAAAATTTTAAAAGCTTCATTTAGGAGCTAAGTTAAAAATGTAAAATTCATAACCTGAAACCATTTTCTACCTCTGCATGCAGAAATTGATGATTAGTTAGCTAAACAGGCAGCATAGACAGACAAATTTCTATCACATCCTCTCAGCCTATTCTCTCATCTCTCTCTGGGTAACTGAAGTAAAATTCTGCTAAGGATATTAGGTTTCCCTCTGACTAGATAGAAGGAATGACCTTGAAGAATATAAATAAGAAGAAATTATTTGCAAATTTTCTATAATACATGAAGTATAATTTTAAAACAACAACTGGTAGTCCCTGAATGACTACTTGAATTCAGCTCTAAAGTTGGAAGGTTTTAATGTAGTTACTAAATTTGTAAGAATGGTATATGCTTCTCTTTGAAACCTTAAAGTGTTCTTAAGCATAAACATATACACATAGTCACACACAAGCATACAAACAGCAACTGTAACCCCTTCTTTGTTGACCAAACAATAAAATACACAAAAGTGGAGTCTGGGTTCAATAATTCTTATTTTCTGATTTAAATTTAACAACATGATAGATAGATAGATAGATAGATAGATAGATAGATAGATAGATAGATAGATAGATATAGATGATACACTTGGGGACTAAAAGGTATGCTAAGTATAAGTGGAGCTAGAAGTACTTCCTTCAATTTGGTCTTCCTGAGGTGAGGGCAGACTAGCAACACTTCATGAGGGAAGCTTGAGTACCAGATTCAAAATCAACTACCAAAAGATCTGTATTGCCAAAGTTAAGTAACAAAGTACAAGTACTATAGTTTCCGTTTCTGTGATACGGAGACTTCCTGATGATAAGAATCCAATGTGAGGTGCTGAGAAAACACATGCAGCTTTTCTACTCACTCCAGCAACTTCCAGTCCAGTTCCAAGATGACTAAAGATGAAAACCTTCCACCAAAACCAAAATCCTAGAGGGGGTCTATACTGTCTGTGGAACACAATGAAAAATCTACCCTTAAAAGGTTCGGAGCCTCCCACAGAAGCATACCTTTAATGTGACCACATTTCAAATGGTTCACCCATCACAGTAAGAATTGAAATACATATGGCATGTCTCCGTGGTCTGTTTCCTTGATTATTCATGTGGTTTCATCTTTCTAAATACAGACTTCCATTCCATTCTAGCAGGTGAGGAAAATGTAATGCATAATGCAAAAGTGTCTAAAACAAATCACATGATATCTGCACTTGATCAATTTTCATGGTTGTGTACTAAAAGAATCACTGCACCTGGATGGTTAAACGTTTTCTAAATGCTAGAATACTGAGCCTTCCTTTCAAACAATTCAAGGCAAGGGGCATGTTGCTGACACTGCAACACTGTGGTCTCAGAGAGACTGTGGGAAATGTCAAATTTATGGTCTTGGGGGTGATTGGTGGATGGTTTTGTGGTGTGTATGGTGTTTTGTTTTGTTTTGTGTGTGCTTTTTCTTTTCTTTTTGGAGCCTCTGACAGAAACAGAGCTCTACAAACTTTCTGGCGACCTCCCAGGAAAGCAGAAGGAAGCTGTATCCTGTACTTCCCCTGGGATCTAATGAAATATACAGCCTCTGGGCTTCTTTCAATTTGGACTTTCAGATTGCTAAACCAGTGAAAAGGGGATCTTAGCTGTCACAAACGTCACATGCTCAGGGTCACCTGCTGCTTGGGGGTTCTCATGCCAGTTGTTGACATAATAAGCACCCCTTACACTTTAATTACAATTCACAGTGTGCAAACTATGCAATCTGCTTTAAGGCAGACTGTCTTAAATCAACACTAAAATTCTATTACTAATATGGCAATGAAATGCAGCAGAAGGGTGTGTCCAGATGACTAACTAAATCCAGATATCTGCCATTTGGTGAAGATATAGGCAACCTTTGCCAAGAGATAAAATGGTGTTGCTGTCCTTAGTTCTGGGAGATGGGGTTTTAACTGCTCTGGGATTTCTTATGAGTGGACCACAGAAACGAAATAAAGTATGCTTCATGTGCAGCATTCTTACATTTGCAAACTACGATGTGTTCTTTTTGTTGTTGTTGTTGTTTTGCATGGGGGGCTTAGCTATTCTATGTAATATCTTGCCTATCCAACAAGATTGATCAACTGTTAAAGAACAAAGAATTTCTGCTTCCCTGACCACTTCCCTTCTAAACCTAGGGCAGCTCGGGAAATGTTTAACAAATGCTTCTAGAGTTGCACTGACGCTCTATCATTTACTGGATCCTTGTATTTTGCTAACTACAGACCTGTGTAAGCTATATTCTTGCAATCAAAACATAAAAGGTTATTTTCAACAGAGCCCACTTAAAATAATATGACAATGCAGGGAGCTGTTTAAAAAGTGCTAACACATAATTATAGTCTACGGTTTTCTCCAAAAACAACAGTGGAAATTAGTTACAATTATATTACAGAGAACTACTATAAACATAGGTAGGCTAACCTTTGAATGAACTGTCCCAGCCCTCTGGGAATTATAATCTCACTTTCAGTGCCACAAATGACGTAAGATGAAACACGTGAAATAAACCCATTCGGAGTGCTTCTGTGTTTATAAAGTCTGACTCAAACACCTTAGTTGGGCTATAGGTATGCTCCACTGTAGAACACCAACACCACCACCAGCAACAACAAAATAGCCAAACAAAATAGAAATCCAAATTTACAAAAATAGTCAGCAGATAGCAGATTCTGAAAACGCAATGCCTATACTTGCTTTAGTAAAGGATATATCTGAATTACAAATGTCATCATGACAAGTCAAATCAGCCAACAGTTCATTGCTTTTTTTGGTGTCAGGCAAGAGTAGATGCCAGGACAAAAACCACCTCCACCACCGCCAACAACAACAGCACAAAGCAAAGAGCTTATCTTGTTTAGATATTGCTATTCTACCATAAGAAGCAGATGTATACTCCACTGTCCTTTCAAAAATAGCAGTTTCTTGGGGAAAATTTTCAGCCCTTTGGCTATTGGGTTTTGTCTTCACAAAGAAAGACATGGAGCAATTTTATTTTTGCTTCTATTTGAACACTTTCAGTCCTCACCTGGCTCTCTGCCACACCAGTTAAACCACCATTTGATGTCCAACTGCATAACAATCCCAATCTGTAAGTGCATCCATTCTCAGGAGGCAGGAGGGCTAAGGGAAGTTCAACTTGACCATGGGCTTCAGCATTTAGCCAACCCTAGCCTCTGACCTTGTGCTCTAATTTTGGTCCAGTAACTTATGCTATATTCTTCAACAGATCAGCTCAACTTAAATGCCAGCTCCTGTACTTGTGTTTAGTCAAGTTCCCTGGAGTTCTCTGGTCAGTGTCCTGGCCCAGTTTTCCATATATGTTCTGGGTACAAATTGAACAAATAGGGAAATAAAATGCACCCTCATCTGACACTTCTGTCTGTAGGAAACCATTCTGTCTCTCCACATTCCATCCACCAAACAGGTATGCATCAGGACAATCAAATGCTGAGGCAAACAATACCAATAATAGTAGTATACACAGGTCTGGGAATAGCACAGCTGACTTTTGATAAGTACACAACCAGTAAAAACAAAAGTGCTAGGTATGCTAGTAGGTCTGGTAGGTAACTATTGGCCATGAGCATTTAACATGCTATAAGCATCAGTTAGTATGTTACAAAGAAAATAGATAAGGACACATATGAATACGTTAATCAATAAAGAAATTTAAAAAAAAGAAAATAAAAAGTCTTAGTTAATCTTGCAAGCTGGTTAATACAGAACTTCTACTGTGAGAGTCTACCCAATGAAAATAAAATTCTAAGAGTCACTGAGTGACTATTATGAGTAGACAATGATAATTGATACATGAATGCTTGCTGGTGGGTCACAATATTGAAAAAGACATCATTCTGGTATAGCTGTAATTTCTAATAATGCCAGAAATAACTAGAACTTCTCAGAGTCACTGTATTTAAAATGGTAGCTGAATTGATATCTCTATCCACCTGCTATATTAATCTGAAAGTATTTAAAGAACAAGAAAAATAATTGGACATCCTAGCTCCTAATACAGTATTTTCAAATTCTAAACTATATTTACATTTTTGTTATTTTGTACGACTATCAGTATATCATTACTTCTGTTTTCATTTAAATAATTTGTGATTGGTCAAACATTTTTTAAAATGACACTATGTTAAAGGAAAAATTTATACCCATTTGAACATCAGTTGTTTGACCATCTAAAACAATCACATAGATAATACTTTGACTGTTTTTAAAATATTTTATTTTTAAAAAAATATATATTTTATTGATTTTTCACACAGAGGAAGAGAGAGGGATAGAGAGTTAGAAACATCGATGAGAGAGAAACATCGATCAGCTGCCTCTTGCACACCCCCTACTGGGGATGTGCCCGCAACCAAGGTACATGCCCCCGACCGGAATCGAACCTGGGACCCTTGAGTCCGCAGGCCGACGCTGTATCCACTGAGCCAAACCGGTTTCGGCAAAAATATTTTATTATTTTCAGGTTAATATAAGTACCACTTATCATGTGATTGTGCTTAAGATCAAAATTTTAGCAGCAAAAGGCCTAATTTCAACCTTCTGCTTATTATCAGTTAAATTACTATTGTCAGTTTAACTACTATCATTTTCAAAATAAATGTATTACATAGCTGTGTCCAAGAAAAATGATTAAAATGGTGGTGGTAGCATCAAGCATTTACTAACTGTCTATATATAGTAAGAATGGCCAGCACTGTGAGCTAAGTTATTTACAGATGTGTAACTTTCCCAATAACTTCTGCAAAATAAATATTATTATCCTTATTTCAGGTTGAGGAAACTGAGATAGCACCAAGAGAAAAATCTAGTTCTCAAAAATAGTTCGACTCTGAGCTTAGGCTTTCTCACTTCAACAAGTTGTGTGTATGTGTTTAAAGTTAACCAGAGATCACAGACTTTCCTTTCCAGTAAAAGTTTTATTTGCACAGATGTGTGTGTGCATGTTGGCATGCACACATGTGCACACACACACACACACACACACACACACACACTTTAGTTAAATCAATTTCACATGCAAAAGAAAAGTGAGCCAGCTAAGTTATTAAAAGAAGCCTTTGAAGTGAGGAGAGATGATGTGTGAAAGACATACCACAAAAGTTTATTTAAACAAAGAACAAGCACAGAGTGATGGAACAAAAGTGAAAATAAGGGAAATGAAAGCTCTCCATTTTTTCCATCTTTTCTCTGTTGTGTATGGATTTTTCATACATAGGAAAGACAGAAAGAGATGTCTGGAATTTATGGAATATCCAAAAATAAAATAAGTTTAACCAATCTATAGTTCAGATTAACCAAATCCATACAGATTTTCAATGAGTTTTTTTATGTTAAACACAATTATATTATCCTCTAGTAAACTCCATAATTTTAAACATAATTCCTTACTGATGAGAAAAAAACTTCAAGGTAAGATTTTATAAAACATTTTTATAGTATCTTTTTCAATGGAATGTTATGAAAGCACAATTTTTGACTTGGCTTCAGAAAAGAGATAGAGAGCCCTTTTCTCCCTACTCATAATGCTCAACAGAACATTTTAATATCCCAGTGTACATTTCAATAGGCACTAAACTGGCCCATGGTTTTCTTATAATCTTAATTTGTGTCTGGTCATATATATATATATATAACATTGGGAAAATTTAAATTCAAGCCATGAAAAGAAACATATAGCAAAGGCCATTTAATTTCTGAACCTATTTCATGTATATACCTATATATAGATAATAGAAATTTATAATTGAACTGTTAAATCTATATTATCAGAGGTACTCTTAAAAGTAAGGTAATAAATTCTAAGTTATCTCTCAACACAAACATTCTTTAGGCTACTGCAAAGATGTTAAGTAAAAGTGAAAAATCTGGCCAGTCATAAAGAAATTATATTTATGACACATACCATCCAGGTCATAAAAAAAACAACACAAGGCACTTATAGAAATAAACATTCTATTTTTAGCAAAATAAAAAATAACTTTTAAATTGCTCAGTGGGAATAGAAAGAAAGGCCAAAAAGTTGCAAAGGAGAAATATGGAGTTGATCTTCTAATCTGAAGTTAAAATAAATTTTGTCTGCTTGCATTTAAATAGAAAATATTATGAAATTCTTATAGAGACACTATGCTTACATAAGGCATTATTACATTTGCATACAAATTGAAGCACATTTCTAGCACTTATATTATTACAAATATTGAAAATGGCCCCCAGAAGCTTTTAGCAATGTATTCTTTGTCTTGTTTCCAAAGAAGCAATCCAATTATAATGATCGTTCTCATCATAAAGGACTAGGACAAGGACCTATACATTGTACCGAGCATGTTACAAACACTATGAAATATAGATAGGAAACTTCCATATGCTTTCTTCATACTTGTATGAACCAAGTATAATTTACAAATATTTTCCTAGAAAAATTATTATATATTTTTTCCACCTCTTCTTGTAAGTATCCAAACACGATGAGTCAAACCTATAACATGCTTGCTTCCTTGAATTCACTATTTCACTAATATATCTTGTGTATTCTAACTTGTCAACAGGAATGTGGTAATGAATATTATTCATTTTTGATACATTTCCTCCACCTCCCCTGTCACACTTCCCATATTAAGCATACAGAAGACACTTAGTGTGTTAGCTGAATTAATTTTCTTATAGTGGGATTATTTCATTGTTGTCCTAACTATAACATTTGGTTTCCTCCTGAAAATAATTTATTTCTCAGGTTCTTATATTCTATTTCCTCACTTAATATTATTCATTTAATTCTTTTTCAATCAAAATATATTTATTGAGCATCTTGTATAGTTCATGTTTTTAAATAGTTTTCACTATAAGTAGTATTAATGAAATTATTAAATAAAAATGTATTGTTTTATACCTTTCAGCATGCCTGTCATAAAAGATGAATGCCTTCCTTTCAAGATATTTGAATGGATCCCCAAATGATTACCCACTTCTCTATCACAGCTCAGATAAATAATTAAAAAGAGATATACACAGATTGGTTGCATACTTAAGAGTTAGAATCAATTAAAATAAAATTGTCTGAATGCTCTTCCAATAATATATCACTTCAGGGACCATGAAATGCTACCTTTACATTTGTAAAATCACTACGGTCAGATTAGAGCCTTAATGTTATTTCTCCATGAGCATTTAGAGTGGGTACGCATAGAGACATGGAAATGGGGAAGGGGGTTTAATTGACAATTCTTAGTTACTAATATATTTATAATTAAGTGGTTTAAAAGTGTCTTAAAATACCCCAGAAATGGTCATTGACTATTCATTGAGCACACCTAAAGCCGAGTTTCTTGTTTAAGTTAGTATTTAAGTTAGGATTGTAACATGGGCATCTTCTATGAAGAAAAACCTTGTGACTGGTTTTAAATAAATATCTAAATCCCCTTCCTAATAGTCTCACAGCTTTCCTATCCAACTTAACACTAGACTACAACTCTGCTCCAACCAAAATACTGAGTCTCAGGAAGATGCAATTATTTGCAAAACAAAAGCTCATAAGGAGAGATAATAGTTACTTTAAATTTAGTTCTGTGGGGAAACTCAAGTCTAGGGATTCCAGAGAGCCTGAAAACCCCCTTCTCAAGAGTGTTTTAATATTAGGGAGTTGTCTAATTTGTGAGTCGGGAAATCTTGTGCATGAAGTTTTTGTTTCACATTTTACTTCATTTTCACTTGAATCAGTCTGTCCAATGTTGTAGTTAAGGTTTGTCCCTCCAGCTGGAATGAGAGCTGGCTGAGGTCAGGCCTTTATTCTCTCTGCACCTGACCTAGTTCAGTGGCTGACACATAGGGGCTTGGTCAATGCAGGCTGAATACAATTCTCAGAACTTTCTCAGATCCATGTTTGCTTATCACCCTACAGACATATAAAAATATTCAAAACTCTTGAAGAGGAGTTCTCACACACACACACAAAAAAAATTCAAAACCAGCAAACACCTAATAAAGGAGGTCATGAGGATACTTATTCTCTCATTTAATAAACATAAGAAAGTTCTCAGGGCCATGTTGGCAGGAGACTGTTCTGGCCCTGAGATAAATCCCCCCTTTCCAAGATAAAATCATTGCCCAGCTGTGAAATGATAGCTGCAAGGAATCCAATGGTGGCAGCCAACTCAACTCACAGGTCCAATATTTGTCGGCACCACTAGACACCACAGTGAAACAGCAGCGACCAGATGTCAGTAACGGCCTGAGGGTATCTTCTCACCTCCTCTCACCCATGATGCTGCCTTTTACCCAACCCATTAAGGGTGGCATCAAGAGCAATTACAGCATGCCCCCAATGCACTGTGCCAGGCTGGCAGCTGTAACACCTGTCACAAGGTCTGCGTGACATTAACAAAGACCCGAAAAGTAGCTTTAATGAGCTGACCCTACAACAGACAGAGCCTAGGGAGGTGCTGTGTATGTGGCGACGGCTTCAAAGATACAGTTCACTGCTTGACAGAGGACTATTTCAGCAACTATTTCCTTTCCTTAGCACCTAGAACTGGGCTAAGCACAGACATTTTAAAAGCCCTGTTCTCCAGAGTGCCACCTCTTATCCGGAAATGAAACGTGAATGCCTATGAAGCACATACTTCTCTCAATGTCAGCTCAACATTTTACTCATCTGAAAATATTCACCAATGCCATTTAGGTGATGTACTTAAGGTGTGTCTTGACACTCTTTTCACTGTGGCCCTGTAACTTAGGGAATTGTAACCTCTTTATGACAAGGAGAATTTCTTACTCGCCTAGCTTTCTTCAGTGCGCAAAAGCCTACAGGTACACAAGTGGGTGGATAGATGAATGGATGGATGATTGAATGGATTGACAAATGTATGACAATTAATTAATCCTTACAAAAATTATCATAAGACAAACAGTCAAAAAAGCAAACTGATTAAGAGATTGAAAGGAAGTCCTTATTTTGGTTAACTGTCAGCATTGACAAGCAAAGGGAATAATTTCAGGATTCTTAAACACTCCAGGACACTGGCCTATAAAAACAGTCATGCAAAATGCTTAGTCAACTTAATATCATTGATATACTAATATCATTGATAACTAATGTCATTGCTATACTAAGATAGTAAAGCTACTAATGAAGAACCACAGAAAGAACAGTAAGCTAATTCATGGAAAGAGCCCAGCACACAATGTATGAGACAGTGTAAGCACTCAGTATGTGATAACTGTGATTATTCTTCTGATTATGGTGATTAATAAGGGAAGTTAGCTAGTGATTTATAATGTGTCCTTCATGGATCAGTCACCTCATCTTCAAAAAGGATATAATGAACAATGACACAAAGGCTGTTGCTTCTGGAGATAGGCTTTCTAAATCTACAGCAATGGTATTTCCAGATTTTTTTTAGGAGTTGAATGAACTCTAAGTCATTTTCACTCAGTCTCCTTATTTTTCAGAAGATGAGACAGATGCCCCAAAAGATTAATATACCAGAACCTGAAGTCATGCAAGTAGTCGGAAGCCAAGTGATTAGCTAATCAGTGATTCTGTTTCTTTTTGCATAACTGGACCTAGCTTTTGCAAAATACCTAGTTTTTGACAACTCACACTATCACAATAAGCAATGTATCAAGAGTCTTAGTTTAAGTGTTTGGCACAGAGGTCTAGTATAAATTCAAGATAACATTACTCTTTCAAAATAATGTTGATGAAGATATCTACTATTAATACAACATTAATAATAAAACAACCATTCCTACTACTATATTTATGTATTTTTGTCTTGCTGACTTCATGAGAGATCCTGAGAATATTAGTACATGTAAGGTGGTTCCAGTTCCTCTTCCAAAACATTATTAGATCTTCACACTAGGGTAACTACTAGTATATTAGTAAATACCAAGTGGCTTATGATTCATACCTTCAAAAAATAAAACAGCTCACTTCCAAATGCAAAGTTTGTCTTCGAATTCTGGACAAAAAAGGAGCCACTAGAAAATAGCAGGTTTTAATTAGATGCACCAGATTTAGTTATTCTGATTCTTTGGGGTTCACACAGGGTTTATAGAACTTCACTCAGTTTATGGGGTTCAGATAGGGCTCAAAACAAACTTCATCTGGAACTTTTCACATGGTTTGAGCATTAACCAGAGATTGAGTGGTTTATACATCATCCGAAAGAATTTCTGTCTTGGAATCTTGCCGTAAACTCTAAGTATATAAATTCTGGATGAATTTATATCACAAAGTGGCTACAGGTTTTTAGAAACTGCTTCTGTTTTCTTTTTTTTCTTTTCATATTTTAAATGGTAACTGTGAAGAAGATACATGGAAAGAAGAGTTTTGTTATCGGAAGTTTAAGAAAATAAAAATGTAATGTATCGATATTTATATAATAGTTCACAGTTTAGAAAGGGCTTTCACATATATTAACTTATCTGAAATGCCAACCAGTGACCTCTGTAGAATATGATTAGACCAATTTTTATCCTAATATTATCTGAGACTCTTCATCTATGTAATTATACATTTTCTAACTGAAATATTTATGAGGAATAATAATCAATTATTAATAGCATCTATTTTTTAAACAAAGTGTTAAATGAGTCATTTTACAGCATTTTTTTCCCCTAAGGAACAAAAGCTTGGACTATAATGTGTGGAAAATATTTTTGGTGTCCCACAGTTTTAGGACTTTGAAAAATATACTTTATATTTACAGAAATGTTTTCAGGGGATGTTATAATGAAGTTTTACTGTGCAGACCATGTGTAAAGACCTAACACAATGAATGCTTACCAAAACAAAAAAAACTAACCCCCCCACCCCCCGCAACTTAATTCTGCATAGTTTATTAGATTTTAGGATGTTGTCCTAACTGTAGTTAAAAAACCATCTGAATTATTGGGATCAAAGTCATCAAAAGTCCTACTAAGTCCTCTCATATTAATGTATGAAATGCCATTTTTGCTACATTTTGAAGATGAAAATTTATCCTGGCCATCTTTCTATATACATAATGTGTATTTGAGTTAGAAGAACCTAACAAGAGGGTGTTTATTCCAACTTATTTCAATTTATTGAAAGTATTTAATAAAGAAAAAATATTTAAATCACTTATGTCTTTGACAATAGACTAGCAATTCATATCTCTGAGTCCACTTATTGGTGATAATTTAAATGGAGACAAGTAGAAATAAAATCTTTAGGATTATTCTTTGAAAACCATTAGGTGGATGTAGAAAATAGTTTATGTGAGGCAAAATATTATGGCATTTAAAAAGAGGGGGATGGTACTCTTTTGTTTAAAGAAAAACTCAAGATTTGGGCCTAAAGCCAGAACTCATGAATAATCTAAGGTTTTTCAACAATCCATTATGAAAAGCGTTAAAACGCTGTCTGGTTATTTGAATGCTACTTAAAGTAAATAACTACTCTTCTGAGAATTTCTGACCCAAATGCAGGTGACTATGGTGTACTAGATTATACAAGTCCATCGTTTTATTTATAATTCATAACTGTATAATTAAAGTCCCATTTATTCTAGGTGCATACCAGCTAACCCCCTAGCCCTCCAGTTTCACTGCACACTGGTGTTTAGAGAAGGGTAGCCAGCTCCTCTCACCTATCCTGGCAGACCCAGGCCTCTGGCTGTGAAGAAAACCACAATGTGGGGAGGAAAGCCTACAAAAGAATGAAAACAGAAAGTGTCTAAGGCCTTGGCAGAAGGACACTAAATAAAATAGAGAGTGGTGACTCATTTTGGCAGTGAATCCACCTCAACCCCTTCAAAGCCTTTGGCAGGAGTCCTCAGAGGAGACCCCAGTCTTTTGCCAAGCCACAAAACACCACAATTATTATCGCAGCAGTCATCAACAAAACAGATTTTGTAAACTGACTTGTTGGCACATAGATTAAAGAAGCTATAAAAAGGAATAACAGCTGTTTGGGTTGCCCTATGCAGAAAGCTACTATATAGAATGTAAATTTTATATCTCTATACATACTTGGATAGACAAGCATACACATACACCCCATGCACTAATTACACATGTACACCATGTAGAAAAGGGTAAAATGCCAAATACACCACTCTATATGTTAAAAACACAAACAACTCTTTTAAATTAAAATACTCACTTTGGAAGACTAATAGAAAACTGTCCTGAAGAAAAAAAAAGTTATAAATCACTAACCTAAAATAGGAATTATGTCTAACAATGGCAGAAGTTTTTCTTAAAATGCTAAATAGTACTGTGATTTTCATATAAGGAAGAAGGCTGATGAATTCTTTGGGAATTTGCAAAAATATGCCTTATTCTACCTCCCTAAAAATTGCCTGATTGGTACCTCATACTGTACAATTTAGAATTATGTTCCAGGCAATTTGAAAAAATTCTACTTATTTACTCATGAATACTGTAATCCATTATAAACAAAGTAAAAACAGCATATTTTTAAATTACTTCATTTTTTCTTTGCTACAACATTATTCACCCAAATAAACTGCCAATAAATATGTGATTAAGAAACACACACAAAATCGACAGGAAATATAATTTGTATTACTTATACATTCCTAATCTGAAGGTTAAAGATGTGTTGATTTATTGTAAAGAGCCATGGACTCCTGATTGTTAATTTAAAAAGAAGTTTTATTCAAGTTTCTTATCATTAATTTCTAAGAATTAGCAAGAAAGACTTTTAATCAAACTATATTTGTAATATCATAAAACATTGAGTGTACTCTGCAAATATGTATTAAGCGATCTGCCATGCAACTTTCATTTCACACATTTGCCCAGCTAACCTCTAAGTGTCTATGTAGCTCTATGTTGAAATTTCCAGAGCTGAAGCATCTTAATGGGCATTGATCTTTTGCCTTAAAGGATGCAGAGTTCAAATTTCAGCACTGTCAATAACATTTGATTTCACCTATTGAGTGATTGGGCCTTGGTTGACAATTGCTTATTATGAGAGAGAAGACTGAAAATGAACTTTCAGGAGTCTTAGCTACAATGCTGACTAAATGGCAATAAAAAATATTTGAAAAATCATATTTCTTGACTACCTATTAGAGCATATACAGAGTGTTCATCTCACTACCTAAGGGCTCCAAAACTGAACCAATCTTTGTACATTTCCCCAAATTCAAACTATACAGACTATATTACTATACTATTACAACTAGTTGATTCCACTACTGATTGGCATAAGACAAAACACCACCACCTTCATGACAATCAGCTTTCCTGAAGAGCTACACACGCATTTCATAAAATGCCCTATAAATTAAAAAATTATCTGTAGGAATTCAGGTTTCAACTGAGAGTCTAAAACCAGTCCATGGCGGATATTAAACAGAACACCTATTTAAGAAATTCACTGGGTAAACTGGCTGAAGAAGTTAACTCACCCGTATATTTTTAAAAGCGTCACAGAGAGAAAAATTTCAACAAGTTGTGGAAATAGATTCGCTATTAGATCATTCTTCAAAATACCACAACTCGTACACTTCTACAACTGAGTTTAATATTGGTTATTTATATCTAAGAGCTAAAACACACAGTAAAAACTGTCCAGGGCTTCATTAAAATCCTCCTTCCAGGTCTGAGGTTTAAGTCAACCCATTTCCCCTTCTGATGATTCCCCCAGTTCCTCCCTCTACCTTGGAGCTGGAGCGCACCAGGCAGCCAGCCCCGCGGGAGCGCGCCCCGGCCCGCCCCGGCCCAGCCCCAGCCCCAGCCCCGCGCTCCCCCGCAGCCGCAGCCGCAGCCGCAGCCGGGAGGTCCCTGCTGAGCGCGGGCCAAGTGTCTGCGGAGTTGGACCCGCATCCGGTATTTACACTGAGCTAAAATTCTAATCAGCACGAACAGCAGTATGTTTTAATTCACCCTTATGATTTTATTTCAATCTGCTAAGTAGCACCCCTGCCAGAAAGCAATTGCTATAAACTCGAGTAAACAAATGCAGAACTAAAATAAACCTTGAACCTGTTGTATATAAAGTTTGTGCCACTTTATACACACGCAGCACAAAAAGGCCCAGCCCCAAGCCTGGGGGGGGGGGGGGCGCCCCCACCTCGTGAAGCAAGCTCTGTGAAAGGGCGGCCTTGTCTAGGCCTGGTCCCCCCCCCCCCCCCCCCACCACCACCCCACACACACAGATGCCCCTTTCCAAGGGGCTGTTCTGTGCCTGTCGGACCAGGTAGAGGAGGTGGCCGAGGACCACTGCACAGTGGCGCGTTCACCTCACATCCCTCCCCCGAACAGCCAGCCTTCTGCCAAGCATGCCAAGCGAGCAGTCCCGAGGACTCCTCCTCGCAGCTCTGGGTGACACTGCGCCCGCCCACGCGTGCCAGGGGCTGGTGCCAGACCCTGCGTCTCCGGGTGGCTTCCCTCCTGCGGGGGAGGCGGGGGAGGGGGGCTGTGACCAGGAGCCCGGCCACCATTTTGAACGGCCCGCCGGGCCTTGGCAGCCATCTTGCAGTTGGCAACCATTTTGCGAATCTGCTTGGCAGGCTCCGGGCCTCGCAGACACCGTTTAAATGGGATGCTCGTTAAAAATAGTCCACGGGAACAATACAGCGTCACACCAGGTAGGGGAACCCGCAGTGCGGCTCGCCAAGGAAACAGTTTACAACCTCTTCCCCGAGGTAAATGACATCCCAATTTTCTAACACGCGGAGAGCAGCTGAACACCGGGCCCCTTTAACCCTTAGGCTGGCAGGTTCTGAAAAATCAATACCAGGGAGCAAGCAAGTGGGAGATACGAAAACACAGCCGCGATTACACCAGAAACATTCACGAGCCCATTCCAAATGGGGACAGGACACAGCAGGGCAGTCCTGTGGGCACAGCGCGCAGAGAGAGCCGGGAAACGGCCCACGTGCTCCGACGGCGGCCCACGTGCTCCGACGGCGGCCCACGTGCTCCGACGGCGGCCCACGTGCTCCGACGGCGGCCCACGTGCTCCGACGGCGGCCCACGTGCTCCGACGGCGGCCCACGTGCTGCAGGAGCACACGGACACTGGCTTACGGGCCCAGGAGTGCAGAGCTAGGCAAGTAAGGGAATGAATGACCTTTCAAAAAATGTTACAGCACCAGTCTAAAAGAAGGCAAAAAGTAGGAACTTGGACATCATGAGACTTTTCCAAAACCGAGTTATAAATGTTTTCTCAGACGGCTGTTATAGTCAACCTCTCTTTCCCCTTAAGTTTCAGTGTTTCTAACTCAGTCAAAAGTAAATCCCGCCCCTAAAAGCATTTCTTGATGTTTTTAGGAGGTTGAATTCACTAAAACGATCCTGGATGTGATCACCTTACCACTATATGGAAACGGAAAGTGACAATTTAATAATATGCGATGCCTTTTTCCATACTAAAAGAAATCACTTGTTTTTATTGTTTTATTTTTGTTAATCCTCACCTGAAGATATTTACCATTGATTTTTAGAGATAGGAAGGGAGAGGGAGAGGCAGAGAGGGAAACATCCATTGGTTGCCTCCAGATCAAGTCTGCAACCAAGGCACATGCCCTTGACTGGAATGGAACCAGGGACTCTTCAGTCCACTGCCAACGCTCTATCCACTGAGCCAAACCAGTTAGGGCCGAAATAAATCACATTTTAATGTACAATTTAATATCTTCCCTTTGATGTTATGACTATTTAGTATCATATTGGTATGGGGGGATAGTTTATAGTAAAAAGATCATCTTGCTTATGGTTTTATTTTTAAAAATCTAAATGAACTCATAAATATGATGATAAAGCCTAAAGAATTTTGAATCTTGTGATATTAAAAAACAAAAATTTAGAGTCATTAAATCTCTAGACAAATATTTGTTATTTAAATTTTAATGTTTCTTGGGCCTGAAGAATACCTAGCTTGTATCTAGTTCCAACTATGATATCATTCATAACTGTATTAAAAAAAAGTCTAAATCCATGCACTATTTACAGTGTTCATAATATTGCAGTGCTTTTTTAAGTGAAGACTGAATTTTTTTAAATTTCAGGAAATCCAATTCAGGGAATACTTTATTTTGTGTAATACCACACAGAGTGAAACAATTAATAAACTAGAATCAAAATTAGAACATTACGTAAGAAAACATTATGCTAAAATAGATCAGCCTAAAGCCTTGATACTGTTAGATGTCTCTTTATTGAATGACAGTATCTGCAGTAGATGACGTCAACGGTACTAGAATAGTTTGGAATGCATTGATAAATTGCTCTATCGATTCCGTTCTGCTTCACTTACCATAATTATAGAACGGTAATGGAAGACATGAATGATATATTTTTACTACAGAGGAAAGCCCAGAGTTTGCCTGTTTCTTTATGAGATTATACCAAATCCTTTCAATTAATACAACATGATGGATATATAAGTCTGTTTGAGAATAACAAGCCTGATTCTCATGTTCTTGCTTAATTTACTTCTCAAATATTTGACAATTATTTCAAATAAGTGTATTTAGTACATTAAATATAGAGCATCTGCACCTCTGTAAGATGTTTCGACATAATTTTGCAAAAGCATTTTCATTCCATTTAGAAATTTATCTTTCAAAACTTGAAGACATCTTACAAAACCTTTATCATCTTGTATTTATTGAACATACTAGTCACCTGAAAGTCTTTAGAGGATAATTCTGATACGAGTTTTTATGTTGAAGAAGTATATTAGAATCAAAGAGATAATAGGTAAACAACTTAAAATATTATTTTTAGAAGAGAGAACTTAATGATTTACACATCCAGATAGCAAGAAATTCACTATAAAGGACTCAAATGAAAATTAAAACTTTTTAATAAACATCATGTATAATTATTCATTACCCATAATTATTCAATATCTATAAAAGCCACCATATAGTTAAAAAATAACTCTGCATTAAAACCACACAAACATTATAGCTGACACTGTGCCATTTTCTTCCTGACATTACCATTCCAGAGTATTGCTAAGAAAGGACACCGGGTTTCCCCAAATGTATACATTTAAAATTAAAAGTGTCATTCCAAGTCATGCAAAAGGAACTTGAGAAATCCTGAACAGGATACAGCCAGGTCTTAACAATTTAGAGCACGGCTGGGTTTGTTTTTTATTTTAAATACTCATTAGTGAAAAGGCCTCATTTTCTTAGCTTTTGCTATTTAGAAGAAAAATATATAAATATGATCAATTTTTAAAAACAATCAAGTCATGGAAAAAAATTTCCCCAACAACTAAATGGTGAAAAAATTGATCTGTACTTCCCTCTCACATTACAAAGGCTGTCACAGGGAATAAAATGTAACCCAGGAGGGCCATGGTAGCTATCAAACCTTCCCTGACACATTATAATGTCTGAAGCCCAGACACCAAAGGTTTACATCAGAAAAACTCTAGCATGTAGTGAACAACTCAAAACCAACTATCGACCAGGCTATTGATTTTTAGTGGGGAAACCAAGAGGGGAAAAGATAGAATTTCCCTTTTCTTTTCTCATCCCCAACTTAGTGGGCTGCCAACCTTAGGTCTTCTCAGGCTTGAGCCCTCTGAGTTTTGCATTGCAGCTAGCCAGGATGTCTGCGGGAGATAATTCAAGCTAAAGGCATACGATCTGCAGTGGAAGCTGATTCTCCCTTGACTTGCAACATAACCTAAATCAGACCCCAAAGCACTTCTTGACAAAAGGGTACAGGAGGAGACAAGGAAACTAGAAAAATAAGACATATGATAATCTTTTCCAATGACATTTGAAGATTTCTTACTTGGAAAGACCACTGATTATACTTGAATCAAAAACTGATAGGAAGCTAAGCCAATCATATTTGAAAGAGAATAGATGTACATTATGGATAAGGTGTTACAGATAGATTTGGAAATCAGGAAATGACTACCCCACCAACTCCCAAATTTCCAACTAATTATACAGGAAAGTTAAAGTTAACATGAAAAAAAAGCTAATTTTTCTTTGTTACATAAATTAATGCAAAATGTGTTATTTGAGAAGCTGAAAGGTAACAAAGCAAAGTGCTTGCTTTAGCTCCTTGGGGTCTTAATCATATAATTTTGAATTGGTTGAGGATCATTTATTTGAATCATTATAATCATATCCTACAAGTATTCTGCCATTTAATTTGAGAAATGCATGATCACAGGTCACGTACACGGAAAGAATTATTAGATGCATTCATTTTATTACTAAATTTAGAGATGGCTCTGAGCCATTTAAAAATAATAACAATAATAATGATTAATAATAATGCACTTCCATTGTGACTCACAGAACTATCTCAAGGGGTTTTCCAGCTGTTTGCTAATTAAGTCTCATGCCCCCCCTAATTAGTAGATGAGCATTGTTAGGCCAATTTTACACCTGGGAAGGCTGAGGCACAGATAAGTGCTAAGGCTAACCCAAGGTCTCAGAGCATACACAAGAATAAAAATAAGAATGTGGGAACCTTATTCCACCTTTTAAATGTTGTATCTTAAAATAGTCATAAGAGCCAGAGAAAAAAATTTTATAACGAAATTTTATAATGAAAAAGCAATCTGGCTTATCCCTATTGATTTTGCTGCTAAAAAAACAAACAAACAAACAAGGGGTCTTTTGTTTGCATGTGTACTTTTACCTATACTGCTCATAAGGAGAAAAACTAATGTGTGAATTTGAAGATTTTAATTTCTAATACACTTAAGCACAATATTTTGCCCACCACAGAGACTTAAGTATTTATCAGTTGATTGTCAAAATAATCCTTCTATCGCTAATACTATAACCCAACAAACATGAGGTTCCCTCATTGTCGTTGGTTTAATAAAACTACTTGGAAATTATAAAAATAAATGTATATATTTTCAGAATTATATGAGTGCTTTTGCTTGAAACATGGTTATGTAAGTCTGAGGTTCTTTTTTAAAAAATATTTTTTTATTGATTTCAGAGAGAAAGAGGCAGAGAGATAGAAACATCAATGATGAGAATCATTGATCGGCTGCCTCTTGCATGTTCCCTACTGGGGATCAAGCCCACAACCTGGGATGGAACCTGGGACCTTTCAGTCCATAGGCTGACGCTCTACCCACTGAGCACCACTGGCTAGGGCAGTCTGAGGTTCTTGATAATATGGTAATATGACTTAAAAATTACCATATCACTGACTACTTGTAAGGGTTAAGGAATGCTTTGAACTCACCCACTCATTCATTCATTCATTCATTCATTCTTTTCAACATTGGGGATGGTACATATAGTGTTCTAGGTGCTACAGATAAGCAGTGAACAAAAGAGACAAAACTCTCTACCATCTGGGAGCTTACATTAGAATGGAGTTGAGAAAAAAGATTCTAGATATATATTACTTCATCTATGAAACAGTTATTAAACACCTTAAACACTGGAATAAAAACATGAAAAAGCAATTTGTTAGAGCTTCAAAGAGTTATTTGTTTTGTTTCTTTTTCCACGGGTTAATTTTCTTAGGTTTTTTCTACCTGATGAAAAGCAGAAGAGTGACTGCCATAGCTCTATGGGCTGGAATAATTAGAGAAATGGACTCTGTCTGCCTGTGGATGAAAAGCACACAGTCTTTGGTTGTGTTCCTTCACACGTTAATACAACAAGTGAACACACTGAGTCATTTTAAACTAATGGGTAACAGGGAAAGGAAAGGAATCACAAGAATAAAGAAAGGTCCTTCCTAGGAAAACTCCTTTCCAGTAACAATTCAAAATGTGTCTAAGTTAGACTAGTATGCCAAGGGGTGGCTTGGAAGGTGTCCTCTGTTGGCCCTATAATGCCAGGCTTTCCTATTTCTTTGTTTATATGAGATTTTTGCAGGTGAAGGTCATGATTTTTGGTTGGGATGTGATAAAGTACATTGCAACAACTCACACTTAAAAAAATATAAAAATTCTACATAGCACCTGCCTTAAAAGCACAGAGCACACACTGTCTGTTATTTTGTTCAAGGATATCTGTGCCATATGTTTTGGGACCCTAACTAGCAGTACACTCAAGATACACCCTCCACATCACACCTATTTAGCGGAAGAACTCTCTCTAATGACTATTGTGTTTGTCAGCTCTAAATAGAATAGCTGTTCCCATGTTGACACTGATCTAGAGAAAATCACTTCTCTCTGCCCCCTTTTCCCACCTTAAAAAAAAAAAAGATGGATATTTTCTGAAATGATTAGTTTACCTGAATTTGATGCAAATTAACTGCCCATTTCAGGACTTTTGTTGTTGTTGTTTCTGAGTCAGCATCTAAATATATAAAAGGCTAATTTGCAAAGTGTCCCCTCAGGAGTTCGACTGGGAGACCAGAAGTTTGATCGCTTGCTATGATGTTTGCTGACCACCAGGGGGTGGCACAGAAGGAAGGAAGGCCCTGGCCGGCAGCCAGAAAGCCCTGATCGGCCCTGATCACCGGCCAGGCCTGGGGACCCTACCCATGCACGAATTTCATGCACCGGGCCTCTAGTTAAAACATAAGAACAGCCCCAATGTTCTGTCACAAGGAGGGGACTCAGAGGATGAAGGAAAGTTCAGAAACCACATGAACAAGAGAACATCATTCCCACTGATCTCTAATCTGCATTTCAGACACTAACCTGAGCCTTCATAACAGCAAAACAATCTTTAATTGAGTGGGGAAGCTCAGTTCTCTTAGTTTCTTACAAATGAAATTACAAGCTGATAAATCTACTTTAGTTTTAAGAAACTGTGATGTAATCGTTTCATTCCTTTATTCACACAACAGAAACTGATCCTCCTGTTTACCATGTGCTTTACCACAAGTTGTAACTTCCTTTTGGGGGGAATGGCTTCTTTCTTGAGAATGGAGCTTTAAAAGGGGTATAAAGGCTTTATTCTGTTCAAGACAGAACCCACCAGGTTGTATTTCCAGGAAATAGCCTAGTCGTGGCCATCTTTAATAGTAAAAATAGTGCAATACAAGCTGTGTTTCTCATTGTCTTTTAATAAAAATCCGATTCTGGAAGTGCCAGAAGTCAAAATACCTATTCAGTCTTCTTGAGTAACTCGCAAGTCATCAGATCTCTGACCATTAAAACACCACAGCTAGAAAAGTGGGAATATTGACAGTTTTATGGTAATATGAAAAGCACAAACATTTTTGCCTAAAGTGGGGCTAACACTAGCGACCAGGACCTATAAGGGATTCATTTCATTCACATACCAATATTTTGAAGGGATTATCAAGGGCAAAATAGCATAATAGGTGTGTAGAAACAAAGAAGAGAACAGACATTCTAGCTCACAGAAGAGCTGACGAGCAGAGGGGACAGACAGGTACCCATATAATGCAAGAATGAATAGCACCAAGCATTCAAAACTGAAAACTTTTTACACAGTGAAATAGACTCTTAAAAGCATTGGGAACAGGAGCCGACCCTCCTTCCCCTTCTATTCATATTGTTTAAAATGAGAAGTTAAGAGTTTAAAGATACTTTCACAGCTCTCTGGACAACTACTTATGGATTCTCCGTAGAAAATAATTAATTATGGCAAGGAACAACCAAAATCAGTGTCATGGAACCAGCATTGAGGATACATGGACCCAAGATCACTCTATTCGGGCTTAGAGAAGTGAAGGAATTTGCTTGGGGTCATGAAGCCTCAAGATTTCAACCACTTCAGTCCAATTCTAAATTCAAATATACATTATGTATCCAGAGAAGTATTAAGCACCAACTATGACATTACCCCTCTGACTTCTCCAGTTTCATTTCAGTAGGTGCCTCTCCACTGGGCTCCTTAAACACCCGGAGCATGTTGCTTTCATAGCGCTTTGTAAATAGCATAGCTTTGTGACCATCAGCGTATGGCACTTTCTCCCATCACTCAGCCTGGGGTTTCTCAAAGTCTGTGGGCTCCCTGCATCTGGTGTTAAAAACCATAGATCTTTAGCCTTGGCCAGTGTGTTCAGTAGTTAGAGCATTGGCTCCCCAAACCAAAGGGTCTGGGTTTGATTCCCAGTCAAGGGCATGTACGTAGGTTGTGGGTTCACTCCCTGCCCCCAGTCAGCTCACATCGATCGATGCTTCCTTCTCTCACTCTCTCTCTCTCTCTCTTTCTCTCTCTCTCCTCTCTCCCTCTCTCTCTCTCTCCCTCCCCTCCTCTCTCCCTCTCTCCCCCCCCCCCCCCCCGTCCCCTTCCCTCCCTTTCACTCTCACTGAAAATGCCATGGAAAAAATATCCTCTGGTGAGGATTAGCAAGCAACAACAAACAAAAAAGTATACATCTTTGGTTCCTGCCTAGGATTCTCTGGGTATAGGCTTGGTGTAGTATACTTCCTTAATAATTCACCTCCCCACGGGATTGTTATGCACACAATAGTTTGAGAATCATTTTTATAAGCCGTTTTCTAGGCAGCCTTTCATCTCCAATATCAATGCACAGCTCAGACATGAAAATGGTAGGTACTCAATGTCTGCAGAAGAAAAGGAGGGAAGGAAAAAGAGAAAGAACATTAAAAACAAACCAAAAAACAAAAACTGTCTTAGAGCCCAGGGACAAAATAAAGCATTGAGTACACGCTCTCGGAGCCTAGAATTTACTTGGGAAAAACAGTATACACTCAATTAAAAGTTTAATAATGATATACTTTAAATTAATAGTCTAACAATAAATTACAACTAAAAGAGTGGTTAAAAAGCAATAAAAAATTTGCCAAATGAATTTATGAGCAATAAGTGAAAGTAAACATTCAGAAAAATGAGATCAAATTTAGAGGTGATATTAAGTACCCATGGAGAGGTCCTTGAGGTGGCTTTTTTGAAAAGAGAAAAAGATTCACATAAAAAGGGAAGAGGGAAAAAGAATGTATTTATACTCAGAACCAGGAAAACTGAACTAAACTTGAAAGAAATACGTTTTAATAAAAGACCCTAATCTTACGTGGTTGTTTTTTTTTTTAAGTTCTGTTCATTAATTTTGCCACAATTAATTGAACTAATATTTACAGGCCAGCAAGTTTGAAATATAGTACCAATAAAAACTTTACAACTCTGGAAATTTCTAAAATTGGTTCTCTTTAAATGTGTAGCAGAGGCAGGATACCGGATGATGTGGTACAATAAAAACAGTTTACTGGCATTTAGTTGAGATGACCTGCATAACTCACTTGTGGCTTTACCACTTACAACATGTCACCCCAAACTCACAGCAATAAAACTTTGATGTAATATAGCTCTACTGTGCTTTACATAAATATGTACATATATAATATATATGGCTTCATTTCCCTTTTAGTTAAAATTGGTCTAGCCCAATCACTCAGAGGACTATTTGTGAGCTTAGATTAATTAGTGTTTCTGGAATGCCTTCAAAATAGAAGAGGCACTCTAATGCCCTGCTTCATTATTCAGATATAACCTACTCAATATGTACTTCTGTAAATGCATAAGTAAAATGGAAAACAATTAGACAATCATGAATCGCTATTCTGTTTCTTGAGCTTCATGGACTTGCTTTACATTTTCCCAATTCATTAAACTCCTGGTTAGCTTATTAAAATCTGTTTTCAGCCCTTCACCAGGAGACTAAAAATATAGGTCTCAGCCTCAAACCCATCATTCCTACTTGAATGTAATGCTCATAAAGTCACCAAACTTCAAAACTCAGTTTCCTTATCTATAAAATGAGGCTGATGATACTTGGCTTTTTAGGATGCAAAACCCTTGTTTTTATCTTGGGCTGGCTGTTGTGTAAGCACGTCTTAGTTTCTATACAGCCTTCTTAGAGACTGAGCTATTTATACCTTTCTGAAATGTAAGAGTGCCAAATTCAATCCTAAGCATATTAAAGTATCTGAATATTTGAATTTTACATATCTATGATTTTGTGTCATTTATTTGTTTAAATAAAGCATTATGTGATTGACAAATGTCAGAAAGTAGGCTAATGACCTTAACCTAGTCATATAATAAAGAAATGGTTAGCATTGACAACATAAACACAAATTATAGCCTATTCATAAAAGTTTATTATTATTTATTCTTGAAAAAACATTAAACATCTGTCAGACTTCAGCTGTGACATAAAATATGTATGTACTTATATTTTATGTTCAGTCATTGTTTAGGTCCAAGATGCCAAAAAAAATTAAAATCTAAAAGCAATTGCCCCAGAAAACAATTATATGATTATCTCAAAAACAGAACTTAATGAATTACAAACTTAAGAGATTTTTTTGATATTCGTTTCAATAATACTGAGCATCTATTATGTTCTAGCCACTGTGCTAGATGTTATAGATGCAATTAGCTTTGATCTCTAGTGGGGGTTACTAATGGCTACAGTATAAAATGATAAGTGCTATGATAGTAGTATATAAAGATGCTACGGGAACAGGGAATGCTTTTCCAAATGATACAATGCTTACACTGAGTGTTGCCAGGGGACCTGGAATTTTCCAGGCTGTGGAGCTATTTGGAGGAAGAGCATACTCAATAGGTGAACTAGAATATGAAATGACACCACACTGATAATGCAGTACTGAGGCACTGATAAAGCACAGAATCTTGGTAAACCACAAGCATTTCTTTTTGTTGTTGTTAATCCTCACCTGAAGATATTTTTTCCATTGCTTTTAAGAGAGAGGAAGGGAGGGTAGGATGGAGGGAGAGAGGGAGAAACACCGATGTGAGGATGTGAGAGAGACACTTTGACTGGTTGACTCCTGCACACGCCCCCACCAGAGATTGGGAGCAACTTGAAACCCAGGTATGTGCCCTTGACCGGGAATCAAGTCTGCGACCCTTTGGTGCATGGGCCAACACTCTAACCACTGAGCATGCCAGCCAGGGCACCACAAATATTTCAATAGAGCTGGATCAGAGCTGGAGCATGGTGTATCCAAAGGTGAAAGGTGGGATGGTGGTAGTGACACCAGAGTGGGAAGAGAAGCCAGATCATAAAGAGCCTTATATAAAATGCTGAGAAATGCAGGATTATACAGCAGGTGATGGGAGTCATTGAAGGTATGTCAGTAAAGGAGTGGTCCTTCTTATTTTGGAGAGATCACTCTTGCAATGGATGGAAGGAATGGATGATAGGAAAAGAATGGGAGCAAAGAGAGAGGAGGCTACAGTAGAGATAGTCTAGGCTAGAAATAATAAGGGTCTAAACATAAAGGAAGCATGGGGTAGGATGGAATTGGTTTGCATGCTAATAAGAAGGCTGACTTGGCAGAATTTGGTGGCTGATTAGATATGAAGCATGATGAAAGAGGAGTAAGAGATAACTTTTAAGTTGTAATGTGAGAGACATGTGTAAGTGGTAATTCCATCAGATGCCACTTTCACATTCCTATAAACCTCATAGCTCAGAACACCTATCAAATCACTGCCAAATCATTCCTAGATATTTTGTGCTTTTGATTACTTTCCTGAATGAGATCTTTTTCCATCATAGCTTCTTATTAGAGATGATTGTATAAAAATTTATTGCTTTGGGGTATTGATCTTTTAATCAGATATTTTGCTGAATTTGCTTATTAATTCCACATGTTCTTGTTTGGACTCTTTGTCTAAGTAGATTAATTCTATCATTTGGAAATATGATCATTTTGTCTCCTCTTTTCTACTATATCAATCAAAAATAAGAGTTACAACAATAGTTCAGCCAAAACTTCTAGTAGAACATTACAAAATAATGGTATAATAGTTACCTTTGTTTTGTTCCCGATTTTAGTGAGGATGACTCCAATAGTTTGTAATTCACTATGATTCCTTTTGTTGATTTGATATAATTTTATCAAGTTAAGGATACTGTTCTCCTTTGTTACTGGTTATCAAAAGAGTTTTTAAAGTTTTGGAATCAGCATTGAGTTTTACCAAACCCTTTTTGCCCAAAATGTTTTCTTTAAAAATATATTTTTATTGATTTCAGAGAGGAAGGGAAAGGGAGACCTAGAAACATCAATGATGAGAGATAATAGATTGGCTGCTTCCTGCATGCCTCCTACTGGGGATCGAGCCTGAAACCCAGGCATGTGCCCTGACTGACAGAAAATTGAACCATGACCTCCTGGTTCAACCACTGAGCTAAACTGGCCAGGCCAAAATGGTTTTTAATAAGATTCTTGCACCTGTATGCTAGATTCTAACAGAAAATGCAACATTTAAGCATTTTTCAATAAAATTTGATTGAAAAGCTAATTAAGTAAATGTTGGGGAGAAAGGAAAGACACATGGTCCCTGACTCAATCTTACTTTAATCTTCTGTAAGGCGAGGTTTTAGCACCTTGCTTAGTAGGCACTCAACAAATAAATCCATAAGTGACTTCTCATTGAGATGATGTCTGATTGAACACTCCATTTTTTTTTTGCTTGATAAACTCATTTACTTTAGTGATATCAAATAAAAGGAATTAAAAAAAACAACAACACTGTCAGAATCTTGCCTAAGGCAGCAGTGTTGTTTTGGGGGCCTCTGAGTATGAGGAAATATTTAAGAGATGAATATAAATTTCACTCCACTGTAAATGCATAACAAATTTTCAAGTATAAATACAAGATATTTATTTTCCTTAAGAATATCTGGTTGAGTAATTGGTTTAAGATGTTATATTGGGAGAAATGGCATAGTAATTTATTTTTCCAAGAATACCTCTTAAGTGATAGTTTCTTTAATTCAATCTGATTTGTATATATGTAATATGAAATTTTTGATCCAATAAAGGAAAGAATTCTTATCAGAGTTATTATTTTTTTTACCCTGACATCATTATTTTAGATAATTCAGATGAAACATGTTCATTTTCACATATTAAACATACATATAAATGATCTATGTCATTTGCCTATATCAAAAAGAGGGGTAGAATTTTTATATTATTTTGGGGGAATATTTGCATTTTGGTTATTAATAGATTCTTATAAGGTTCTTTTAGGTGCCTATAAAGAACCTTAAAGAGTGCAAATAACTAACAGCTTTTTCTTTGTCCATAATCATTAAGCTTATTGTTGCACAGAAATGTTTTAAAAGCAACATTTGTATTTCAGAATGAATGAGGAAATAAGAAATGCTCAAGAGCAAAGATATGTAAGATGGCTACCTAATGTGGAAAGCTTAACTCATAAGATAAAAACATGAATCAGTGAAGAAACTCTGAATATAGTTGTCAGGATTCTTTTGGATTTAATATGCTGGAAATCTTCATGTACATGTGGAAAAATAAACTGAAAGCTCACTTTTTTCTTTCTAGTAGGATCCTGAAAAACACGCAATGGAATGAATAATGCAGAAATTTTAGATTTTCAGAAACGCCAAAAGTCTGAATCTTACAGTGTGTGGATATAATGGTTTTCCTCTTGGTCATTATTATTTGAACCATACAATCCATTGCTTTTGACCATCTTTTTTCAGGGTAAGTGCTCAATACAGAAGCCTAGTCCAAGCCAAAGAAGCACAGATGGGTGGTTACAGCTGCAGCTTCTCTAACAGACTGCAAAAACCCGCTGGGACACTTCCCCAGCTCTGTCTATCCATCTTGTGAGCTGGTGCAACTCCACCTTGCTCAGGGCTTTGTTGAGTGTGTCACAGGACTTTGGCCAAAATGTGACAATCTGAATGGGTCTTATTAATGGAATGAAAAATGGATTCCAAATTACACACGCACATATAAACACACGGAGATCACATGTTTTTCCTGAGATGACTGACAATTCTAATAAAAAAGAACATTGTAATAGTTGTTTCTTTTAAACCTTCAGAAATAGTATATTCAAACTCTCTTCAGCAGGGTGAATGAGTCAAGTTACTCAATAGGATCCATTCAGACTGATTAAATTGGAGCCAAGCCAAAACAGATCTTCAAGATCTGAGAGATAGTAGTCATAGAGCCAGCAGAGGAAAACGGCATCAACTGAGAATGTACGGACCATACTACTGTTGGGAAATAATAAACTGACCAGACCAAAGGCTATCACAGAATGTATAATAATGAAAGTTCTAGGCCTATCTACATCATTACAGCTCCCTTTATTTAAAACATGGGATCATTGGTCTGAGACACCTGCTTATTAAACCACAAACATCCATTTCAAGATTAAAGTTTCTACACTGAATTTTTATTTAGTTATCATACCTACCTTCCAAATGATTTGAGATGGTTCACAAACATCAAATGCATATATACATACACATACACATGCAAATTTAAGGTCATAAAAGAAAAAATACGAATTAAAACAATAGAAGACAAAGAAGTTACAGGGGCTAAAATCTAGACTGATGTATTTCCTGAGCTTAAAGTTAAATTTATCTCTGAGTGTATTGGGAGCCAAGGCCAAAAGGAAAACAAGACATATTATGTAATTCTTATGAACCTATAAAAAGAATACTACCTTTTAGAAGTAAAAGGTTTTCTATTGTGACTTTTAAAAAGAATAAATCAGTCTTCAAGATTCCATCAACACTTTTAAGGTTGCTCTTCCCAACAATTCCTGACCTAGCTTGCCAAAGATTATGTAATCAGGCTTGATAAATTATGAAACAGCACAACCAACTTCTAAACTAAACAAAAAGGGAAAACCAAATGAACAAACGTTTCCAAACATTTAAAAGTTAGAATCACCCCAAATAAAAATTGAAACCAGAGGCAAATGAAGTCAATCCAAATCTCAGCAAACCAGAATCACAAAACCCTCTCGCTGCAGGCTTGGGAATAAAATGCTGCTTGTCAGTCAAAGTGTCTGTCTATGGCATATGGGTAAAGGTTTCAGTCTGCTATCTCCAGACTCATCTTATGGCACTGGTTCAACACCAGTGAATGGTGCTTTAAACAAAAGGAGAGTTCATTCAAAATGGGCGGTTGTGAGTTACCGGTCAGTGTAGCTGTGCATTTTGTCCGAGTGAAAACTACTGGCATGGGAAAAATGAAGTGCAGCTCCCAGGCCTTTGGAGTTTCCTAAGCACTGAAAAGCAGCCGGGAGGTTAAAGCTAGCTAGTCGCAATGGCATACTTGGCTGAATGCACAGCCAGGTGGCTTGGGCATATTGGCAAACAACTGGCAACCTGCCCAATACATATGGCTTAGATTGCTTTGCTCTTCCCATGAAACCTTCCTAGACTCTTGAGCAAGCATTCATTTTAGAACAAAATGCATCTGAGTGTTAAATAAAATCTTTTAATAATATGTCTGACATAAAATCCTTTTACCAAAAATAAAAAGATGGGAGGGGATAGTTGCCAAATGCAGAGACTAAAGCATTTCTTTTGGAGGTCGGGAGGAGACTTTGCAGATTCCTTCTCAAGTCTTTGGACTCTATTTGGACCTTTCAGCTTCATGGGGGTTAAAACAACCCCAGCAATCCCTGGGAAGCAGGGTTGATGTGAAGTTTACGAAAGGCTGCCAAGAGGTCAGGTGACCATGGATTCTTAATGAATACACAAAAATGCAAAATAAGTAGGGTAACAATGGAAATGAATACCAGATACATTTAATCAAGGAACATTATTAAATCTTGATTGGCAGATAACACTAAAAGGTGTCAGTATGGTCTATCATGTAAATACATATCTGGAGACTTGTTAAAACAGTTTCTAAGCGCTAACTGTTGAGGCACATGTTACTTTCCAGGCTTTACCAAGTGGCTGCCTAATGTAGATAGCATGAGGTAAACTTGAAGTTTAATAACCTGGCTGGTAACTAATCTCCTGTAATGCTACTGTAGAACATTAAATATTCCACAAAGACTGTCTTCTTGCTGGAGTTGGAGTTTTCTCCTGTCACACATGTTCGCTGGGTGTCCAACATGTCATTTGAGTTTACTGTGTATCTTAAAAGAATTAACAACGGATACATTAGTTAATTAGGTTATATGAATTACTGTCAAGATCCTATTTCACTTACAATTTTTAAATGTATATTTATGGTCTCTTAAAATTATAAGTCATTTATCTAGTAGAGTGTGTTAAATCCTCTGAAATTGCTATAGTCTACTTGGTAAGAAGATTATAGAGTTGATGTTATATTATGTGGCTGGTTTCTGATTTTTGTTGTGGCTTTTTTTAAAAAAAGATTTTTAGCTCAGTAACAGTTCAAACACTGAAATTAATTAATCACTCATACTAAAGAAGGCCTCAGACATTAATAAATCTAAAATTTATTAGATGCAAGACAGATATGATAGAAAAATAATCATTTGTTCCTATTCAGCAAATACTGAAGATGTCCATCTAAATGAGAACAGCAAACTTCTTTTTGGTGATAAAAAAATAAAATTTCCTACTACAGTTGCTTCATCTCTTTCCAACGAAAAAATATACTGAGTACATAAAAATTCAAATAATGGTTTTACATTGACTATTTACTGAGCTTTAAGTTTAAACCTTCAAATCAGTTTCCTTTTTATGTACTTAAAAAAATGATAACGTTTTTTGAGGAATAGGGCAAATTAAAGCAGAAGTGTTCAATAGATTCCTATGTCATGAGTCTTGAAAATAATATTTTTAAAAGTCTGTTTGTTGGTAGGCATAACAGAATAAAAGAGAGCTTCATTTACAAATCTTTCCAATACTCAGAATTATGAGGTGAAAACAAAGAAGATCTTTTAAAAATGGACTTCAGAGTCCTATGAAATGACCTTTGTAGCATCACATTGTCACTATTCTTACCCTCTCCTCTTGATCAGCAAGTAGTACCACTTAGAGCTTTATTAGAACATCCCTTTGCCAACTTGGACTAGCTCCAGGCAAATCTGTCTTCCAAGGACACAGTTTAAAGTACTTAAAGTAAATTGCAATGGACTGGATGGATGTGTAGAGGAGATGGGACAACTGAATCAAGTAGCACTGCATCTGAAATTAAGTCCCTCTCCAGGGGGCACTTGGTACCCAAATGGAGACTGGAATGTATTCATTTTGAAGGGCTCCTACTGAACAGAAGGGTCAGCACAAAGATGATTTTTACACCATAAAGGACTGAAATCTCGTTTCTTCACTTAAATGCAGAGAAATAAACTAAGGGCATAATTTTACAAAGTGTGTTTTGGAGGGTGTTAGGGGTTATGAGTAAAACAGGGTTCCACTGATGAATTTGGAAACTGCTAGGCTAAAGTTCTCAGATCTCTAATGTGCATTTTGACTCTTTGAGACAAGAGCATGCATTTATATTTTAAACATACACACAAAAAGCTACCCTTTTTTATGGAGCATATCTTAAGACTCAAGTATTTAAAAATGTATTTTGGTTAGTATAAATTTGAGGCTTTCATAAGTTAGATTTAAGTAAAATTGTTTAAAATTACATTGAAAAGTTTAATTCAAGATAATTAATTCAAAATCTTTTTAAAACACTAAAGTTATTTAATAATTTTCCTAATTTTAGAAACATTTTCTAACTGATACACTGTTTCATACCTCAATAACTAAAATGCAATTCTATCAGCAGTAAAAGTCCCTCGTCCTCCCAACAAAAGCTCTAACTTGAATTTTTCTCTTCATATTAGGCAATAACATCTGGTAATTTGTAAGTGGGTAGGCCAGTTTTCAAACAGGCTGGTTTCTAAATATGGGCTTTAAATTATTTATTAACAAAATTCAAGGTTAATTTTCCTGAAAGGTTCCTTTGACGAAGGTTTAGTTCATAGCTTCAGAAAGCCTCCGAGTAAATGTTGGCAGAGTATAGCACCCTGATTCCCTTGATTTTGGCCATTGAGTTGTCTGATAAAACCATGTGAATTTGAATAAAGAGAAATACAGAGCAAGGGTGGGAGATAATAACTATCAATCTAAATAAAGTTAATGCTTACTATCAAATGAAAAATCCATACTCCCAGGCAAAAAGAAAAAATAGAACAAACAATTCTGTAATTTTGTGGAATCTCAGAAAATGTCAAAAAATGATTATTGGAACATTTTTAAAAATACAATTTCAAATGTTTATCTTAAGTTCTAAAAATAAGGTAAATTTTATGGAGCTTCCAAGTAAACAATCTCATTTTATAGTCAATTCCCTCTATCCAACATGAAAAAGTGTAAGTTTGTGTAGGTAGAGCATCAAAATTCAAATTGTATTTCTTTGCAGAAATATAGGAAAGGCTCTTCTGCTCATGGGTTACCTGCCATTAAAGCCACTTTTAAAAATGATACAAGAATCTGCTTGGATCACAGCACATTTTCCTGGTAAACATTTGTTCTGTTTTATTTTAGCTTCTGAATTCTGCCTATTTCCTGTCCTAAGACCAGTCTCACCTAATGGTAACACAGAGTTTATTTTTTGGTTCAAACTCCTGAAGAAAATGTCTTTTAAATAGTGTAATTTTATTTAACTTAATTTTTTTAAACAGCTGTTAAAAATTCCAGTTAAAAAGAAAAATTAAACAGCTCTACAAAGAAACAATATTTGGTTAAACAAATACACAGATTTAAAGCATATGTGAAAAAATAAATGTTAGTGTAAACATACGGCAACATTCTTCCCTTCAAAAAAATCTCAGAGAAGAAACATCCCCCCTGCCCCACCAAAAAAAAAAAAAAAAAAAAGTTATTTTGGTTTAAACATGTGAAGCCATTTTTAATAAGTAATCTTTTTACTAAAAAAAACCCCACACATTTGTATAGCCTCAGAAATCTGTTTCATTTCACTCTTTGTGTAAAACTGCACATGAAAAGTATATTTATAAAAGAAATACCAGACTTGGAATTATTTATGTCATCATAGCATATATGTAATAAATGAGAGCTCACTGGAAATATACATATCTTACATACATAGAGGCTGAATTCTGTCCTAAAACATACTCTAAAAAGTTTTCTTGTTGAATTAGATTTTAAAGTTTTAAAAGCATTATTTCAATATAAGTATTATCTATACTTGGACAAAATGGGGTATAGTTTTTTACCAGATGTGCCACCCACTCTAAGAACCCACCATTAAAGTTAGTAAGTTTTAAAATATGCTGCTTAGTTCTCTTCTCATCATAAGTTGAAGAAAGACTTTGAGGATTCACTCTTAAGCTTCTGGGAACATTCACCCCAAAATAGGTAACTAGAGCTGCATAAATCTGCATTTAACAGATGTTTCAAGAAGGAAAACAAACAGGGTGAAAATATTCAAATGAGGAGAAAAGACAAGGTACATAGAAATCCAGCTGCAAGACTTTTAAGGGTGTAATGAAAACCTTAGAAACAAAATGCAAATTACTTTCTTTGCAATCTGACACTCTTGGTTTTATATTTAATATTTTACATCACTACTATGAGAATGTTCTTTAAAGGTACTGCTTTTGCCCATTAAATTAAAGACATATAAGAAGCAGCACATGAAACTTTTAAACTTCTCTGTAACAAAAAAGAGCCCACACTATCAATTTCCAGAGTAAAAATTAAACAAGTAAGTAGATCATTTTAAAACTTCTTATAGTGATGGTATTAGATATAACTTTCAAAAAAAAGTATCTTGTTTTAGGGAAAATTTTGAATAAAAATGTTCAACGGGGTCTAGAGTGCTTTTGAAGCCCAAAGACCAACTATTCAGTTTTAACAAACCAGCAATGTCTGTTCATTTTGCCCAAATCTTTTCAGCTTAAATATTCACAATGTGCCATTATTACCGAATCATTATCTGCCTTTAGCTCTGACAACAGCATCATACGGGCCATGAAAGGCTCCTTTCTTCTCATGATTAGTCCCTAAAACATTTCCTCATCTTATAGTGCTTTTCAACTTCCCAGAATGCATTGCTCAATTACAGTGCTGAAATTAACTGTATGCCATTCTTATTTATTGAGAAAAGAATAATCAAGTACTCCCAACCATGTCAGGGGTTGCCCACAATTTTATATCAAATTTCAAGTAATAAAAACATTAACCCTTACTGGATGTCAAATTTTAAAATCTACTATTTGTTTATCTTCACTTTTTTGAGTCTTGTCTTAGAAAAATTCACCAATTTAGATTTCTGATGTTTTATAATGTATAGCTTTTACAATGAATTAATAGTGTCCATAGAAGGTCTATTTATTCTTAAAATAATGACCTATCTGAAGTTTTAAAAGTAAGGTTTTGGGGGTGGGGTTGTTTATCTGTTCTAGGTTTTGGTCTTTAAACTTAAATTCCTTCCTTCTTTACTTAGAAAGTGGGATTTCCTTCACTTCTATAAATGCACACCTTGGGACTGCTGCAAATTATCTTTCTGCATGCAGGAAACAGAAATAAAAGCCCTGAGATTAAAGTGTAGAAATGTTCCAATTCCACAGTAATTTTGTTTATATCACTAGATAGCACCTCTTCCTCAATAATAATAGTAATCCTATTAAACCAAGAATATGAGTAATTTTTTTACATATGCTCTCCAAATAAGTGTCACTCTAATAGGTATTATTTTGAACACAATATTATAAACTAAGTTTGCCAATCTTCAAATAATATTAAATTCATTATTTCTATATTTTAGAGGAGCTATATTCCAAGTACTTAGTGAATTTCAAAAATAGATTACATATCAAATATGATTAAAGGATATGTATTGGGTAAACAAAAAACACAAAACATAATAAAAAAGCTATGATTGCACTTGCTGCAAATACTTGCATGAAAAGGGATGGGAATATTTAACACGTGAATCTGTATTTTTTGTTTTATACCTTCAGGCAACAGAAGAATGTAAATAAAAACACTTTTTAAACCTCAAAGATACTTACTAACCCATGCATACATTAATCATTCATACCACATGATTATTGTTCAGTATTTTCTGCAATAACAAATTGGAGGGTGTGGGGGTTATTGTGGGTTTCAGCAAACCACATTCTATTTAGGCAAAGCCAAGTATTAAAGAAAGGCCTAACTTGCCAAACCAAGATAAATACATGCCATTATTATGATTACATAAAAGCCACTGTTCTCAGCGTTACAATTTCTCTTATAATTGGCACTATTATAATTAAATGGATTCATATGTTTACAATTCTTCTTTGAATTGTAAAGCGATTTAGCAATGATAGTGTCTCTAATTTCTTTTAACTATACTGACATACTTCACTTAATCAGTGGTCTAAATACCGCATTGCCACAATAAATTAGGTAAATACCCAGTAAGGCCTGAATTGCTATTGAGTTTAAGTATGTTATAATAAGGTAGCAAGTAACTTCTCCAAAGCCTGCTGCTGGACTAGCCCACAAACCCACAAATTGGAGGGGATGGGTTAAAGTATTCCAATGGCATTTAAAATATTCTATGATGGATACATGGGCATATGGGCAGAGAAACACACACACACACACACACACACACACACACAGAGTTAAAATCCCATAGTTTTTGAAAACAAAGAGGAAATGAAATATTATTTTAAAAATATAAACACTAATATTGTGGATTTTGTGGTCCCTTTCTTCTTTAAGACCCAAAAAGTTCTTCACTTCTCATCACATTAATGTTGCTTTTTTATAAATATGATCTATAAAACACAATCATGATCATGGTATGTTTATACTAATTGCCACATTAATTATAATAGCAAAAACTTGCAAACAAACTTGCGATATCCAATGCAGAATTGATTTCCCAAATGATGCTCCACCCACATAATGAACTACAATGCAGCCATTAAAACGATGCTGTAGGAGAATATAAAATGACATTTGGAAAAGGTGTTTGTGATATAGCATTAAATTGTTAAAGAGGATTTTAAGAATGCATACACATATTTGGAAGGCTAACCCCCAAAATAGCAAAATTTTAATAATGGTTTTCTCTAGGTGATTTATATTTTCTTTTCCCATAGGTGATTTTATATTTTTATTTTTATTGAGAGGTATTATGCAAGTTATGATGGTGGCAGATAAATCCTATAATAATAAACAGAAGTAAGTTTTTATTGTTTTTCAAAAAGATATGACAAGGCACATGTGCTCTGGGCATTTAAATTATTCTTATGAAATTCAATCCCAGTAGTAAATGTATTTTGAAAATGTTACCAAATAATTTGTGTGTGCTAGAGCTAATCACTACTTGCTAAACTGTATTAAATGCCCAAATCCTACAAGGAAGAAAAGTTCAGAGACACAGTAGGTATAGACTGTTACTAGATTACTACCATGAAATTCTCCTATAGAAAAATTAAGTAGAAGGGAGACTCTTAAAATTTAAAAACTGTCAAGAAGTACACTGACTGCCAATAAGATTATGTGACTTTGCCCAAGAATACATAATTTAGTTAATACTCTTATTTGAAAGTATATTTTCATTAGGCTCAGATTTATTCTCTCAATTGTTTTCTAAGTAACTTATTTATAACAGAGTTTATAAGAAGCAGGAAAAGTCAGTCTCATTCTGTAAAATTTTAAACTATACTGAATATGCAAAATTAGGACAAAATTGGCTTTTTCACTTTTATGTTCTTTGACATTTTAAATGATAAATGAGAACTCAAAGCTGTCTGGTTTGGTTTCCAAATTTCAATGGAGACACCAAATTTTCAGCCAAATGAAGTAAGATCCTTCTAAGTCCCCTAGAAGTTCTAAATCCTTTGTAAAATCTTCTAAATATAGCTTTAGAAAAAAACAGCAATTCTACTACAACACTTTATAATACTTGTTAGATGTAAAACTGTGAGGGATCATGTGGTCAAGAAAAAGAATTGCCCAGACTTATATTTCTATCTGATATCACTTTTGATGCTTAAACACTGAGAAAATTACTGAATTTCACTGTTCTCTCTCATCTATTCCTCTGGATAAAATATAGCTAATAATTCTAAAATGTCCAGATGTGTATTCTAAAAAACAATGAAATAATACTTGGAACACAGAACAGTATCTTGCACATAATACTTGTTCAATAATTATATACTGGATGAATAAAGTAAATGAGTAAAGTTTGAGGACAAGTCTATAGAAACCATCCTATATAATAAAAGCCTAATATGCAAATTGTTCAACTGGGAGTTCGCTTGGGAGTTCGACTGCTCACTATGACGTGTGCTGACCACCAGGGGGTGGTGCAGAACATGGCAGACGTCAGCAATGCAGCGCTGGCAGCGGGCATCAGTGGAGGCACTGCCAGCCCTGATGGGCCCTGATGAGAGCAGGACTGTGGCAGGGGTGTTAGTGAGGGACGATCAAATGACTGAACAAGCAGGGAGGCACCAGGCCAAGGTGGGTGCGAGCAGGGGCCCATCGCCCTGCCAATTGCCCTGCAGATGGTGACCAGCAGCAGCAGTGGAGGGTGGGGCTGCCGCCCAGCTCCCAGGTGCTGAGGGAGCCGGGCGGGGGGGAGGTGGCCAGCCCCGACTAATCACGCAGCAGATGGGATGGTGGAGCAGGTAAGGGGGCAGCACCAGGCCATGGCAGGGTGCCAGGCGGGGCTGCAGGGCTGCGAGGCTGGGGGCGCAAACTGGGGCTGTGAGCCTGGGGGTGCGAGCTGGTCCTGGATCCCCGCAGGCCACCCCTGGGGACCCCACCCATGCACAAATTTGTGCACTGGGCCTCTAGTCCTATATAATAAAGAGGTGACCCCCGCTCCCACCTCCCAACTGCTTCCCTTCTCTCCTCCGTCCCCTCCACCTCCCAGCAAAAAAAAAAAAAAAAAAAAGGAATATGCAAATTAACCCTCACACCCTCACAAGATGACTGCCTACAACCAGGCCTGCAGGGGGCTGAGGGATGACCAAATGACTGAACAAGCATGCTATGTGGGGCAACCAGGACGGCAGGGGTGTTAGTGAGGGACAACCAAATGACTGAACAAGCAGGCTGCATGGGGTGACCAGGCCGGCGGGGGAGCCGTGAGGGGCGACCAGGCCGGTGGGAGGGGGAGGCAGTTTGGGGTGACCAGGCTGGCAGGAGGGGCAGTAAGAGGCGACCAGGCCGGCAGGGGGAGTAGTTAGGGGCAACCAGGCCAGCAGAGGGGGTGCAGTTGGGGGCGACCAGGCCAGCGGGTGGGGGGCAGTGAGGGGTGACTAGGCGGGTGGGGGGAGGCAGTAAGGGATGACCAGGCTGGCAGCGGGGGGGTGGGGACAGTTAGGAGCAACCAGGCCAGCATGGAGGGGGCAGTTAAGGGCGACCAGGCCGGCAGGGGTGGCAGTTAGGGGCGATCCGGCAGGCACGCAGAGTCAGTGAGGGGCGACCAGGCCAGAAGCGGGAGCAGTTAGGGGTGACCAGGAAGGCAGGCAGGTGAGTGATTAGGAGCCAGCGGTCCAGGATTGAGAGAGGGATGTCCAACTGCCAGTCAGACATCCCCCAAGGGGTCCCGAATTGGAGAGGGTGCAGGTTAGGCTGAGGGGATACCCCCCCCCTCATCCTGTGCACAAATTTCATGCACCGGGCCTCTAGTAACTACATAATAGATTAAAGAATTGTATCAGGCATCTACTAGTACATTTTTCTCAGAACAAAAGTAACCTGCTGGCTGAGATGGCAAACACTGCTAAAACTGACTTCTCAGGCCCAGCTGGTGTGGCTCAGTGGTTGAGCGTCAACCTATGAACCAGGAGGTCATGGTTCAATTCCTAGTAATAGCACATGACTGGGTTGCAGGCTTGATCCCCCCCCATAGGGGGAATGCAGGAGACAGCCAATGATTCTCATCAGTGATGCTTCTATCTCTCTCTCCCTCTCCCTTCCTCTCTGAAATCAATAAGAATATATATATTTTTAAAAACTGACTTCTCAGAGGTGCTGTGACTATATTACTAACAATGTTTAAAACAACAGACATGAACAACCCGAAGTACAAAATGGCTGTTTCAGGAGATGTCCAATAAGGCTGGACAACAATTCTAATCAAGGCAAATACAACCCTATCTCCAACTCACAAGTTTGATAACTTCAAGTTATGTGCATATCATGATGGGTTGATTCAACAACAGGGAATTTGCATAGACCCTTTGTCAAAGATTTCCTCAAACTGGCCAGTGTCCAGCTCTTTAGCAATATGTGTTATTCCTAATTTTCCCATGCATAACTGGGACACTGCAAGGGAAAAGGTTTCCAATCTGAATCCCCATAGCTTCTCCTCCCTCCCCACTTCCATAGAGGAGATAAGGAACAGATGAAGCTAACCTTTCTGACAATGGCAGAGTTTCCATGCCTGTTAAGAAAATAAATAAGTACATAAAGAAAACTCCAAAAAACTGAGGTTTGTGATATAAGGCATACTCCACACACCATCATTCACGAAAATGACCATTTTAACATCACACCCTTTTAATGCTTTAAAGAAAAAACCTCTGATGCCTTTATGCATGGTATAAAAACATTATTAAGTCACAATGTTCACATATTTAAGAAACTCTGTGTAAAGTAAACAGTGAAATTGATTCTCCATCCCTGGGTTTGGTCTTCGACAGTGCTAAGGCAAGTTGTACCATGGCTTCCCATTCCTGTGTGCTCCAAAGAGTCTCTGTAGACTTGAGGTTCATAAAGTCCCAGTTTCCATTGGGATATAAAAGATAATGAGCTTAGCCTAGCATGTAATAATATAGTGTACATTTATATTCTTGGACCAAAAAATGCAAGCAGATCATAAGGATTAATATTAACCTCCTGGTGTCCCCTATCTCTTTTGGAAATGATGAAATCCTTGACCCCCACTTCCCAATAAAATATGTGTACTCACAAACATACACAACTTTGTGTGTCAATTCAGGGGATTCTCAAGATACCCTGAAGTCAGTACATGAATGGAGGTGAAGAACCCCCAGTTCAATTAGAATAAAGCCCCAGTGTACAAACACTATCTTAACATTGTAAAACTTTCAGAGCGGCAGAGGCAAAGTGAGAATCCACAATGCATTGCGGATAAAAGAGTGGTACCTAAATTACAAAATATGTCTCTGTATATTTAGATATGTATTTCTGTTTTAACCACTTAGCAACAATGAGATACTAGTAAATATGTTTGGCCAATGCTAATGAAGTCATGAAATACATAAACATCCCCACCAGCTTTCTCCTAAAGCTTTGGCTGAACAAGAAGGAAAACAACATTTATTAAGTATCTTCTACGTGCCAGTGACTGTGTTAAAAACTTTTGGACATGACCTCATTTCCTCTTAATAACAATGCCACAATATAGATATTATCATTACCCTTTGTAGAGTTGAAGAAATTGAGGGTAATAGATAATAAGCCACATGCCTGAAGTCCCAAAGTTCTTAAGTGGCAGAGCTCTGACTAAATACAGTATCTGATCTTTAAAGCCTTTATTCTGTTACATTTGTGAGTTTATAAGCCAAGGAAGTCAGGTTTATTCTAATTCTACTTCAATACGACTGAGAAACCTTTCCTCTCAAAAATAAAGGTTAGTCATGTATGGAGCTGTGGGGCAAATAGTTCCTATCCTTCTTTGACCTGTGCCTCCAAAGTGCTATTTCCTAATCTCAAGCTTTCCCAATAAGATCCAGCTCAGGTCCTGTGGGACCATCCCTTCCTGACTTTAGCTCTGTCATGGATTATTAACCAAAACTTGTACTCCGAATGGCTCTTAAAACACAGGTAAAGGAAAGCTACAAAGAAAAAATATAGATCACCTGTCCTACCCATAAATTGTATAATTACTTATAGTTTTCTTCCAGGCATAATGATGCACATTAATAGAGTTCATACAATAGATACAGGCTATTTAAAATTTTAATCAACCTCCTTTCTAGAGAACATATACACAGATAAACAAAATAGTACAGTAAAGATTACTGCTACACATTGATACCAGAGATAGTACATGAATAATTATCTTAAAATAGACCACAAAGGCAATTAATTTGCCAGAGCAATTAGTCATGTCTTATTGAATTGACCAGTTTTTTAAAACCTAGACTATTAAATTCAGCTGAAACAATGAAACTTGTTTCTAGTTTTAAGAGCTCACTGGAACAACCTCTATGTTCCACCATGACACTCCCATCCACCTGTCACCAGAACAAAAAGAATTAGCTACATTTCCCTGAAAGTCTTTTATGTACCACTAGAGGCCCGGTGCATGAAAATTCATGCACTGGAGCGGGGGTCCCTCAGCCCGGCCTGCCCAGTCTCACAATCTGGGAGTCCTCAGGGGCGGGAGGTGACCCGGTGATCAGGGGAAGGCGATGCCCCCATCACACCTCTGCTGCTGCCAATGCCGGCAGCACAAGCCTTGGCCGGCCCTGGTTACATGAGCCTTGGGCGGCCCTGGGCGGCTGGGCAGCTGCCATCCGAGGCTTGCCTGCGCCTCCGGCATCAGCTGGGCAGCCACCATCCAAGGCTTGCCTGCGCCTTGGGCATTGGCTGGGCAGCCGCCATCCAAGGCTTGCCTGTGCCTCGGGCCGGCCCTGGGTGGCTGGGGGGGCTGAGGGCAGGTCCAGCCGCACCGTGAGCCTGCCGCGCCCCTCTCCCCATTGGCTGGGCTGAAAGGACTGTGGGACTCCAGCGGGGCTGATGGGACTGGGCGCTGCCATCTTGTGGCTATGGGTGCTGCCATCTTTGTGACGTCATGATGGTCAATTTGCATATTCCCTCTTTATTAGATAGGATAGTATTTTTTATATACACCTATTTTTATATTTAGGAGTTGTGAGGGTGATAGGCAGAAACTGGAACCCACAGTACTGAATTGGGCATCCCACGAAGGACAAGCTTCCAAAGTTATGTAAATGCATCTTCTATGAAAAGATTATATGATGACCACACTGGATTATTACCCAAACCTCACATATCCCTCCTGGAAATGTGGACTACACAGCACCGTGAACTGTGTATGGTGATGCTCCAAAAAGGCCCAAACTCTCTGATGATGAATAGAAAATGAACCAAGAAGCCACTATCACAAGGTTAATTGTGCCAAATATCAATATTACAGAGTATATTAGCACCATGCAGTTATTAAACATCAATATTTTCCCTTGCACTTGGTAACATCAGCAATTTGGGGGAATTATCAAGCTCTTGGCAAATAACCCATCAAGCATGCCAAGGGTTTATTTAACCAAAGCAAGGGACATGAATGATGAACACATGTATCTCAGTCTGTGTCCTCATGTCCAGCTGCTTGGTTCCCTGTTTGGGTCAGAATGACCTTAGCAGAGCTGATGGTAGAATCTGATTCTGAGTCACATGGGAAAGGGATGGGCAAGTTCTGAAATACTTCAAACCTCATGTTACTGAAATAGGTTAGTGGCCTGATTTGCACAGGCAATATAAAAAAGAAGTCACTTACAGGTCATATATTATCATCCTTGTTCAATTACAGCTTGATATATGGGGAACTGGTTTGTCTCACCTACTAGAACAAGTTGCATTCCACAATGATGGTGAGGTAGACTTTAAAAGTCTTTTATGTTCAGTGGTCATCATTGGAAAGGACCTTATATTAATTAGCTTCAGAGAAAGTGAATTTTTATCAATGGGGTTAGTCTTTTGATTTTTTAATCTAGTCTTTTGACATGTTAACTAGTTCTAAATATATATAATGATGTCTCCTTAAAAAATTGTGGCCTTTTGTCTTCAACAGTAGGTGACTTTAATGCTTCTGTTTTAGGAACAGGAAACTTAGAACTTGCTTATCAAAAATTTACAGCATTACACCATCAGTAACTGGACAGACATGGCCCCATTGCAGTTTTTCAGCTATGTTACATATAACAGAATATTCATATACGCAATGTAATGTTTTATACTTAAATAACAGTACAAGTCATTTTTAGCATTTTGCCAATGTTGAAGAATTCATCAAATGTACTTTTTAATTCTCTTCATTAAAAACACATTTTAAAGCAACACTACGAATTCTGTTTAGATACTTCTTCTCAGTTTTATAAGAAATTTATTCACTGGGAAACAAATTTTAATAAATATGTCACTATAGGCCATTTCTTCTGTAAAGAGTCCAGATGCATCTAGTACTATCTGGTATCAGGGAAAGAGAAAAAGCCAGTCTCTTCATCTGTGCACTGCTTTGCAAACTTTTGACAATATAGGAGTTAAGTTTTAGGGAGCTAAGGGAGTTTATGGGAACTAAGGCCTGTTTCACAAGTGGTACTGACTTTAGCAAGCAAAGTAGATAACTTTAGTGCCATTTTCTATACTGGCTTTCAAAGTATTAAATAAAATATCCTATCCTATCTATAATAATAAAAGGGTAATATGCTAATTAGACTGGACTTCATTCCGGATGTCCTTCTGGATGAAACCGGGGCCAGAGGGAAGCCCCCCAGGTCCTGGGTGCCAGAGGGAAGCCGGTGCTGGCATCTGGGAGAAGGAAGGCCTACTCTTGCACGAATTTCGTGCATCGGGCCTCTAGTATATAATAAAAGCATATATAATATGCAAATCCACGGAACAGCAGCACAACCGGCTGAACGACCGGTCGCTATGATGCACACTGACCACCAGGGGGCAGACGCTCAATGCAGGAGCTGCTTCCTGGTGGTCAGTGCGCTTGCACAGGGGGAGCGCCGCTCAGCCAGAAGCCGGGCTCACGGCTGGCAAGCGCAGCGGAATATCCTGATAAACTGTAGAACATGAGGGTGAATCCTCTTCTGATCTCCAGGTGGGACCCTCTCTCTCTCTGATATAACTCACGAATTTATAACTTTTAATCAACTGTTCCCTTAGGCCTAGGCAAAATCATGAAATGATGCCCTTCACACACCTATAAGAAAAAAGCAGCTGAAACATGGCTGACCACCTGCAGACTTAGATTTAATTATGGGGGTGCCTCCAAACTCCAGCACTTCCAATGAAATTCAGTGGTGCTTTTATTTTAAGTCAGGCAGGTCAGTAGTTTGAGAGCCATGAGAGATATAAATAAGTAAGTCCTTATGCATGCCTGATGCATCAGCAGGCCTTACACTGTTTGATTGGCAGGGGGAGGGGGCACCATGTGCGTGCAGTGAGAAGAGCAGAGCAGCCAGGAGAAGTTGAGTAACATGCACTCTGACCATATTTCAAGCCACCAGAATTGCAAGGTTGTTAGTAAGTGCTAAGGGAAAGTGGATTTTACTATCCCTTTATGAAACCCCGGATGTCCTTTCCAAGAAACTGTACTCAAGCAATAATAAATATTCAGTGTACAGATATTTGGTATGAAGGGCCTTTTATCCAGGGAAAATAGTAAAATAAGACCACTATAGAGCTAAGGTTCTTCTAACTCAGGTTTGACTTGGGTAGGAAACTATGCCCACGTGCCTTTGCAGATTTCAATGATACAGCATTAACTTGAGATAAAAATGGAAAAAGAATAAAAAAATAGGCCCATCATAAACAAGATCACGTTCACTAGCTCATCCTTGGAGATTTAGATTTGCAGTCTGTCCCTAGTGAGAGTGAATAGTCACAACCTTGCTCTCCTGTTGACACAAATGTTCACACATAACCTGCAGCTGGCACATGCTCATCTCCATCCACTCTAGACAGATACATTCATGAACTCAAATATCACCTGCCCACCAGAAATTTCTAAGGGTCTCAATCAAAGTATGTGAAACAGCTGGAGAAGTCAGAAGCATTTTCACATGCTATAAATATTTACACATGGCCAAACTCAGGCCATGTTAAATTTGTAATTTCATTATTGGTATCCTTGAGGTTATACTTCCTTGGTTTCAGTCTTACTTTTTCTTATTTTGCACTCATTGCAATTGATCCAATTCCTTGATACAAGAGGGCATAGCCAGGTCAGGGAAAACAGTGGAACGGGCAAAGGAATGGCCAGAAGGGAGCCGAGGCTAGCCTCCTCTGTGGGCTTGGCCAGGTCACCTTTGGTGAGCAGGCCACAGTGTGAAGACAGCCAGGGAAAACTCACACTTGAGGCAAAAGTTAATGCAGCTGCCAAATTAAAAATAAGTATGGTCAACTTTCGATTATCCCAAGTGGTTTAACCACACGGCTTCCTTCTTTCCACTGCCCAACCTCAGTCTGGGCTGCAACCCAGATGCAGAACAGGGTGGGGGTCTGCAAGTCTGAATGGAGTGTCTATGTCTGAACGTGTGGTCCCAACTCCTCTGAATTGTGCATTTTCTTTTATGAACCAGACTACCAAGTTCTCTTTTACATATAAGGACAATTGCAATATATATGAATGAATATTGTTACTAAAAGCTAGCTCACATACCTATTTTTTTTATGTTGCAGAAAATGAAGTTCTTTAAAATCATAGGCAGATGCTCAGTAGACAGAAGAACTTAATAAACTTTGTTCAATTATTCCTTGACTCATTCATTTATTCAAAAAGCTTTATAGGGTCCTTACCATGTTGGACACTGTCCCAGGCACTCTGGGCATAAGATAAAGATAACTCAGTACCTACTCATGGGGCTCAGAGTCCCTACTGGATGATAAATGCTTATTATCATGTTTTCTAAATCTAAAATATCCTTTTAAATTAATATTTCACTGTCTTCAAAGTAAATGTAATTTATTTGGCAGCTCAATAGAGCAGTACACTTTAGTGTGTCACCAAAGTGGCCTAAAAGAAAATTTCCACTGGGGTAAAAGGTGAAATTTTGGCAGTAGGTGGAGTCTGTCTTCAATGTCCTGCTCCACCCTATGTCCTTGAGCACAGAAAGCCAGCTTGCTATCCTGTCCCTCTTTTAAAACAAACTTCTATATCATCCATCTCCCTTCCTTTAAATCTCAAACCAACAACTCCATTCTCCTTCAACTAAAAATCCAATAACCCAATTTGCTCATTCAAATTCACACTACACACGTATATGACTAATGAAAAAAAAGACAAAAAACTTCTAATGGGTTTTCTCTTTTTTAAAATAACAGACCCTTTCCCAAAAATCTCTAATTGATGGAATATATAGGAGAAAAAATATTTAACTAAGGGGAATAGTTCCTCATGTCACTTTTTTACTCTAGATATTTATAACCTATACAGTAGGTCCTAAGGTTACATCGGAGATCCGTTCTTATGGCCACGTAATGCCATTTTCGCCGTAAGTGGGAACCCACCTACCTGAGCACCTACATCACTCACATGGAGCACATACACAGCAGTAATGAAGTGAAACAGTAAAAAAATTTTAAAAGAAAGATAACAATTCCTGACCTTTACTTGTGGAAAATAAATAATAAAAAACATAAAGCACATATGTACATACGTCGAAATGACAGAACTTTTTTTTATAAATAAACTAGAGGCCCGGTGCATGAAATTCGTGCATGGAGGGGGGTTGTCCCTCAGCCCAGCCTGTGCCCTCTCCAATATGGGACCCCTCAAGGGATGTCCGACTGCCCGTTTAGGCCCAATCCCATTGGGCAGTCGGATCCCTAAACAGGCAGTCGGACAACCCTCTCACAATCCAGGACTGCTGGCTCCCAACTGCTTGCCTGCCTGCCTTCCTGATTGCCCCTAACTGCTTCTGCCTTCCAGCCTGATCACCCCCTAACCACTCTGCTGCCAGCCTGTTTGCCCCCAACTTCCCTCCTCTGCCGGCCTGGTCACCCCTAACTGCCCTCTCCTGCAGGGTTGATCACCTCCAACTGCCCTCCCTTGCAGGCTTGGTCCCTCTCAACTGCCCTCCCTTGCAGGCCGGTTGCCTCCCAACTGCCCTCTCCTGCTGGCCATCTTGTGGTGGCCATCTTGTGTCCACATGGGGGCAGGATCTTTGACCACATCGGGGCAGCGATATTGTGTGTTGCAGTGATGATCAATCTGCAGATTACTCTTTTATTAGATAGGATAGAGGCCTGGTACAGGGGTGGGGGCCAGCTGGTTTGCCCTGAAGGGTGTCCCAGATCAGGTGGGGGTTCCCGTGGGGTGTGGGGCGGCCAGAGCGAGGGGCCTGTGGTGGTTTGCAGGCCGGCCACGCCGCCTGGCAACCCAAGCAGAGGCCCTGGTATCTGGAATTTATTTTCCTTCTACAATTGAAACTTTGTAGCCTGGAGCGGAGCCAAGCCTGGGGCTCCCTCTGAGGCTGGCAGCCATTTGTGTTGGGGTTATAATTGAAACTTTGTTGCCTTAAGCGGGTGGGCCCGGCCAGGGTGTGCGGAAAGCTTTGCTTCCCCTGTTGCCGGTGGCAACCCTGGCCTGCTCTCTCAAGCTCCATTCTGCCGCCATTTGTTTGAATTTGTTTACTTTCTATAATTGAAACTTTGTAGCTTGAGTGGAGGCTTAGGCCTGGCAAGGGCAGGCAGAAAGCTTGGCTTCCTCTGTTACCTAGGAAACCTTGCTCTCTGTGGCTGTAGCCATCTTAGTTTGGGTTAATTTGCATACTCGCTCTGATTGGGTGGTGGGTATGTCGGAGGTATGGTCAATTTGCATATTTGTCTATTATTAGATAGGATGGGAGATGGCGACGTAACCACGAAATGACATATGTCGAGTCCCACGTAACCCGAGGACTGCCTGTATTCTAAAGTTATTTAAGCTCTCAAAAAAGTGGTTTTCTTCATTGATAAAATGGGAATAATTGTAGTATATAAGACTTAGAAGGTTGTTGAGAAATATGAGATCATTCCTGAAAGCATTTAGCTTGATAATAAGCTGTTACTATTAATTATCATCATCACCATCATTTAAATATTATTGCTAATAAATAGTAATCTGGCATTCATTCTGAGCTGTAGCCACCCGCTGATTCAAAAAGGAAGACAATCATGGAACAAAAAATTCCTCAATATTATTAAAGCTTCATAAGACCTCAATGAATAGAAAACAATTTTATTGTACCATTGTAATCTTCTCATTGAAAAGCAAATACTATTTGTTCTTTATGTCAACGTATGAAATTCATCACAAAGCCTAAGCATGTAGGAGCTATGAAGGCACATGGGAGAGAAGTTCCTTAAAAGAAAGTCATAAATAACCAGCAATAATTCTGGAGCTCAGTGTCATTAAAAAAACTTATCCCTTAACTGGCCAGACACATGAAAACCCAAAATCTCATGAAATCTGTTTCAGTTCACTAAACTAGAGAAGTGGGAAGACGGTTATACTAAGATACCAATAAGCCACAAAAGTGTACAAACTTCCTTCCTAATACAGCATACTCCTTGCAATCTATTTCCTTGCTTGAAATTTATTACTATAAATACAAAGCGTGAAAAATATGAAACGATGCCAGTTCAGTCATCCCTTTGGCCCTGATCCTTTGCTAAATTTATGCATGTTTCTAGCTTGTTTAAATGCCAAAGAGCTAGGCAAACTAGAAGAATATTATGCTCTTCTCTTCGGTAAAGAAGTCCACCTGAGCAAAGCATGCAGCTGGAGACAAGAGCCAAGGGAAACGAGATAAAAACATTCACTTTGCAGATGAGAATCGTAAGTTTGAGATGTCCAATCAGGAAGGATTACAATGAAATCATCTCTCAATACAAGTGATCTTTGGAAATCTTGCAAATTTCCCAAAGCTGCATCCATTCTTCTAGACCAGTGATTTTCAACTGGTGTGCTTAAAGAATTTTTAAAACATGCAATACCTGACTATTTAGTCAGGGGCACTGACCTCTTTTCTCTTAGATTGTCAAATGAAAAATGACAACAGCCAACACAACAACAGTCATCCTGTGAATGAATACCTATTTTTTGTCAGATCAGCAAAAAAACGTATTTTTGGTGTGCCACAGAATTTTAGTAATTAGTTTATGTGTGCCATGAAATGAAAAATGTTGAATATTGCTGCCCTAGTCTTTGTTTAATAATGGATAGAACAGCAATATACAGTATATACATATATACAGTATATATGTGTGTATATATGTGTGTGTATATATACATATACATATCCATGAGAACAATGTATGACTCAGCATGAGAAAAGTCAGAGATGCATGGTCCATACTAGAAAGCATCTATAAATAAAGATATTATTAGCCCAGCTGGTATGGCTCAGCGGTTGAGCGTCGACCTATGAACCAGGCAATCATGGTTCAATTCCAGGTCAGGGCACATGCCCGTTTGTGAGCTCGATCCCCAGTGCGGGGTGTGCAGGAGGCAGCCGATCAATGATTTTCTCTCATCATTGATATTTCTATCTATCTCTCCCTCTCCCTTCCTCTCTCTGAAATCAATAAATATATATATATATTTTTAAAGGTATCATTCAATAGAAAACAGTCTTTCATGACTCAGGGCTGTGATAGAAGCTGCAAAAAATTTGTATGTGCAAACAAATCTCAGTGCTCTCATGTCTCCACCTCCACATTTGAAGTTAATGATAATAATTTAATCCCTAATGAGAACTATTCAGGGTGAAAAAAGGAACATTCAAAACTTGGACTTATTGAAACTAATGATATTTTTCTATGTACAGGAATAACACAGCACAGCAAAACTGGGTTATTCTATTGTCCTTGTTACCTACCATAGGGACAATTTGAAGATTTGAGTTCACCTATCTTCCCTTTACAATCTTATTCCACTTGAGGAAAACCACATTTCCCACTGCAGAGGTGAGAGAGCCCTGGGCTGAGGAACTCAAGTTTGGTAGAGCTTACCTCAGATTCTGTTATCCTTACCATTATGTCTGCACACTTTGCCCAGCTACCATCATTTTCTGGTCCCAGCATGAGAAAATCTTTGAGAATCATATTCATAATCATGAGTATCTACCATAATGCTCTGTACTAATAGAAAAATGTCTGGCAAGAAATATACCAAGATGCTAATGATAATTGTTTTTAGATGGTGGAACTGTGTTTGATTTCTCTTCCTCCTATTTTCATGTATATTTCAAATGACCTATAATAAGTTAATGACGTTTTATAATAAAAATCTATAAACATTTAAGATATGTATATTTACTGTGAGCCTAGGTGCATATTTTGACGTGTACTTTGAAAGCTGATTCTTGCCCTCAAAGAAATTTATATAGAAAAGTGATTTCTTTAAAAGATAAACAAATAATATACCAAATCCAGTTAGGAGAAAACTGTTTAACCATAAATGGTTAATGATAGCATCCAAGAGAGCAAATCTGGACACAAATAAACTACTTTGACAGAATACACAGGTTTCCGTTTCTATAAAGTAAAACATGTAAACTTGACAGTCAATGCAACTCTCTCAATATTTTTTTCCCTCTGAAAATTCAACTCCTACTTGATATGATTAGAATGCAATAGGTCAACTGCTGATAGAAAAAAAAAAAAAAAACTTACATTTTTCAGTTTCCAAGCTCCCTTTATTCAGGAATTCTATGGGCTCCTTTACCCAGGGCCACTCAGATGCAGCAGGAAATCCACCCTTCCCAGGCAGCCTTGGGAATGATGCCTCTATCTGGTCCTCTAATTAAAGGGGCTGTTACTGTTATAAGCTTCATTCAGTACTTCCTCATAGAACATGTCATAAAGTAAGTATCTTCAACTGCCCACTACTTAATCACTAAGAAACAAATCATGTCTGAGCCCTCTTTAAAGTCGTAAATCTTTGACTCTAGACAAGTTTATTAAAAATATTAAGTCATATTCAACATAAAGCTTAATATGTATTTTATGAAAGTTAACAATCAAAGAAATACCAGAACAGCCTTGATAATACAAGAATGATAACAAGCCTCTTACTGTGTACAAGGGCTGGTGCTATAGACCCAGCTTCTAATATGTCAAACTGCTTCCCTTGGAATAAAAATAAAAGTGTGAGTTTGAGTCTTTTCAAAACTACAAACCAAAACAAAGAGAAAAACCACCCAAATACTTGTTTTTTCTTACCATGTTCTTAAACCACTATATGTTTTTCCTCCCTCTGCTGAGTTCACTCTCAGCCTGGCATGAACCAAGATGCACTCAGGTAGCGTGCAGCAGAAAGAATGACGAATTGGTCAGAACTGGCTTGCAGCAGGATTTTCAGTTGTGAGATCTTACTGGTGTACAAGGACAAGAGTTCCATCATAGTGTTGTGAACAGAAAACAAGAAAGGGATGATCAGTTCTAGGGAAGGCTTCAGAATAGCTAAGTGGTCTCTCTTGGCTGAATAGTAAAGAAAGGAAGCACTTGACCTGCTCCTGCTCCACTGTGGCTCCACTGGGAGTTCTCACTTTTTAAAAAGTACTTCACACATCGCAGATAGTGCTTTACCTTATCCATCTGTGAAAAGCTGAGTCAGAAAAAAAGCTCAGTACATTCATGAGGCACACCATCTATCTATGCTGAAACTTTAATTCTCTATTAGTTTCCCTCAGCAAAAGTACACACACACACACACACACACCAAAATCAACATACACATCTCTGCCCAAAATGATAACTCATGGGATGTGATTAACATGGAAGTATGTTCTAATCTTTTAAAAACTTGTGTGTGGATACGTGAAAGTTCTATGCCTAACGAAAGCAAAGGGAGGCAAAAACAGTGAACACAATGGGTGACACCAGAGAAGGCCTTTCATTCATGAACTGCTTTGCTGCTGGGGCCACAAAAGTTCCACTTCATAGAAGAGAAACTCACAAGAACTCCATCTGGGCACAGCTTAACAGTGCTTCTATGGTCACAGGTGAGCGTACACAGCTACATATTTCCCTGGATCCCTCCCACATTCTGTACTGTCAACTGCACTCTCCACATCCGATGAGGACCCAGGTTTCTTTTTAATGACAGCTGTGAAGTTGGGGAGGGAGGCACATGAATGTGGAATCAATAAATTGATTTCTAAGACAAAATCATGAAATTAAGAAGAAAGAAAAAGGAAGGAAAGATAATAATAGACATTACAATTTCTGGTTAAACAGTTTTAAATATGAATATATGTAAAATGGGTCTACCGTTTATTACTCAGGAATACTTCCCAGTATCTTATCTGAGAAAAATAAAAGGGTCAAAGAAAAATACCAGTATTCCCCAAACTGACAATCCACTACATTTCATTTCTTACAAATTGTACAAAAATCTTGAAGGTCTTCTCATCCAATCCATCTCAGCTACAAAATCTCTTAACCACATCAGCAGAACCACTCCCTCCCAGATGTGGGATCCCTAGGCTCTCCACATGCCCAGTCCACTGTTAGACATCTTCAATTATTATAACAACCTTCTTCATGCTAATTTGACTTCTGCCTCTATCACAGTGGTCGGCAAACTCATTAGTCAACAGAGCCAAATATCAACAGTACAACGATTGAAATTTCTTTTGAGAGCCAAATTTTTTAAACTTAAACTTCTTCTAACGCCACTTCTTCAAAACAGACTCGCCCAGGCTGTGGTATTTTGTGGAAGAGCCACACTCAAGGGGCCAAAGAGCCGCATGTGGCTCGCGAGCCACAGTTTGCCGACCACGGCTCTATCACATTAATTCTAGATATACACCTAAAGCTATCACGAGCTCACTTATTCTTTCATATGACAGCTCTCCAGAAAACAGGGATATTGGACCCAATGCAAAGGTTTGCAACTACAGTACAAGAGTGGAGGGAGAGATAGGGGATTGGTGTGTAATCATGGGCAGAAAACAACAGTTCTTGAAACACAAAGGAAAAGAATGATTCCATGACTAGCTTCAGTTTTAGGACACACCTCAGATCTTTAAAATGCTTTTTGACAACATCCAAACTAGGAGAAATTCCATCTGGTCAGAGGATGCACAGAGAAGGAGGCAATATGTGTCTGAGGTCACACTGACAAGAATCAGTAAAACTTGGGAAAGTTTTCATTGACTTCTAATTGTGCCTATGCCTGACGGAGCTAACACGCCAGTCACTGGTTTCAGTTTAAAGCCCCCAGAAATCCAACCAGTTTTCTGTCCTATCAACACAGTGAAATTGGTCTGATCTGAACCCTTGCTAGATGCCAAGGTTGTATCTGTAGCTTTTCTTCTTATCAACCGAAGGCTGATACCATACCTTGAAAGTTCCTCAGCAAGAAACTGTGCATCCAGTCAAATAAGATTCTGTATGTTGATATAAAGACTGATTTCAAATGAACATAAAATATTGTAAAATAAAACACTTTTACCCATAAAAAGTGTTATATAAATGAATTATGCATCTAAATAAATACTTCAAAATAGGAAAACTTCATTGTAGGTATTAGTTGAATATTGTAAAACTGTGAAGCTTTGTAAACTGTTGTGACCTGTGTCAGCACTGAAACACTGGAATAAACATGGGACCCCTGGAGTTCCCATCAGCTCAATTCAACAAACCTCTGGACCCTGCCTCTTCTGATAACCAAGGGTTTGAACTCAGCCCAGTCTTATAACTTTCTGAACTTCTACTTTCACATTTTTATAAAGAAGAATTCAGTAACTAGGTCATCTCCAGGGGATCTAAATTTGCATGATTCTAAATTTTTCCATATTTTGATGTCATCACTATAATACCTATAAGAAAGCCTCACTTCTGAGAGCTAAGTCTTTAAAAAATCTGTTAAGCAAACCTTCAGAGAAATTGAAATGCTATATATTACTTAGACTAGGCCTTGCTAAAAAAAAGTCTTAGGCAATTCAGTATAATATTAAGGGTACAGACGCAGAGGTTGAGAATAGCTAGGTCCAAATCCCAGGTCTATAATTTATATACTAGTATGACCTAGGGTAAATTCATTCACCTCTTTGTGCTTCAGTTTCCTCATCTATTCAATGGGGATAATAATAGTGTTACTTCATAGGGTTGCCATTAGGACCTAACTGAAGTGACAGTAAAATAAATGTATAATTGGCAATGGGCTTTACATCAATTGATGTGTCCTAGCATTACTCTAAGCCCTCTCAACTGAGACAATTATGTGTGAGCTAACAGAATACAACACCAGAGCCTAGAATAGTGGATACTACAAAAATACTTATTGAGTGAATGAATGAGCAAACTCTGAGAGAAAAAAGCTCTACAAGTTTTCAGTATTATCAAGTATATGTCAAAGGAATGCTCCCACAAGAATAGAATCTATCGATGTCCTCAACTCAGCATCCCTTGTTGGTAAGAGCAGCAGCTGTTGGTTCGATTATATGAAGATCAACACCCATTCTCCAGATAGCTCCATTATGTTCAGTAACTGTGTCAACCCAAGGGGACCATAAGGTGGACTAAGGCAGACACAGTACAGTCAAACACCCACAACTAGAAATCAAATAACAGTTTAGTGCACTTTTGCTTTTCTGTCTTTACGGGAATGAAGACAGATGCAAATAAAAGGAAACTCACTTAAATCATTTAGGATTACACAGTAAAGGCATTTTTTTAAGACAGGTCCTCCTGCTATGTCTTATATCAGGTACTACCTTTAGAGTTATTTACATGCATACTCTAAATCCAAATAGATACATGAATGAGACAAGTCTGCAGAAAGTTCTACAACCCAGGAAAACCTCCTAGAAACTACGTGTGAATTAGTTTAAGCCTGATTAACTTCCAGTCCATCAGCTAGCCGGCTCCAGTTCACGAATCACAACCTAAGTTTAATTCTGATCCTTTGAGCCTATGCCTAAGTAGGTAAGAATCTTAAGACAATAAACTAATCAAAGTTCTATAATTGATCCACTTCAAAACAGTCACAGGAAAAGTGGAAGTCATTTTGATGAGGACAGTCCAGATGGAGAAAAGCCCATTCCAGCTGAATATTTCACAACTTGCTAAGTAGTTGGTAGCACTAAAAGGAAAAACAACAACAACAACATAAGAATTTATAGAGAGAGATTCACAGGAGCATCTATAATGTAACAACTTCTTCTTTGGTCAAAAATGAGTGTTTACAGACCACAACAGATATGCACACCTTAAAATCCACCCCAGAACCTGGGATCAAACTGTCAGTCCAGCTGAAGCCGGAACAACTAGCCAGGATCCTGGACGTGTACAGATTTCCCTCAATGTATCTTACCACGTTATAGCCTGGCTCCTACTAAAGCAGATTTCTCTCCTCTTTTAAAAAAAAACAAACAAACAAAAAAAACAACTTTAATTCAGTCCAAATAACAGTTCTTGAGTATCCATTGTTACAAAGAACTGTCACAAGCACCAAGAAGACAGGGCCCAGTGTGGAAGACTAACTTTCATGCAACTAACTATAAATAGTAACTAGATTTAACATAAGCAACACAGACCATGTGGGATGGGTAAAGGATGAGGAAAAACCAAGTCAAGGAAGGCTGGGTAGCTTGTGCCTTATCCCACAAAAGATGGAGGCAGCTTGAAGGATGAGCAGGGTTTCAACAGGCTAGGAAGAACTGAGCACCCCAGACAGAAAAACAGGCACAGGAAAAGGGGAGGACAAGTTATGTACAAACAATGCATCTATTCTATAAGTAAGGGAGGGTGGCCAGTAGCCCCACGTAACTGTGTGCTTTAAGCATGACATGTACACTTGAGCATTTGAAGTGTTAGCATTTACACTTTCTCGCCATTAATAATATTATGATACATTCAAAGTATTCCTTAACTCATTCTAGAATAAAACTTGCTGGCCTACAAGGTCTTTCCTGGTACTTGCCCCCTTCATTTAGACAGGAAAGACTTTTACATGGGGCTCATGGAGAAAACTGAAACCACAGGAGCCAATGGAACTCAGAATAAAAAACACATTTTGAAATAAAATAAAGGTTAAGCTCTCATACCAACAGACCTTGCTAGGTCAGCAAAAATGTAGGTGTTAACAGGAAATCACTATATTGTGTAATCCCCATTTCACCCTTCACAAAATTGCACTATAATTCAAAATAAGTGAAGCAACAATTGGATGGATGACCAGTTTTTGTTGTTTACATAGTTTAATACACAAATGTGCAGTTTCCATGACTTTCAAAATGACGTGATTTACATGAAGCTTTAACAATAAATAAATTTGAAGTGCTGTATATAGTTAGCATATGGTGAAAATTTCAAGCAAAACTCTTTCTTCCATTCCCTGGAAGACATTTAAGACATTCTCCCCATTGGGATGTTTTTTTGTCTTTAATTTAAGACAAAAAGACCCTGCTAATTTTTCCTCCTATGTAATAATTTTTTTGTTTTATAAATAAAATGTAAGGGTGGAAAATAAAACAAAACAAAAACATCTTCTTTACACATTAATGTCACAATAATCAGTAACAACTGCACACAGACTATATAAATATTTATAAATTTGCCATTTTAAAAGTTAGTCATAGATACCACAAATACTTATATTACTGTGTAATAATTCCTGACCTCTCCATAGACCTGTCATTTATCATCCTTCTATAACCACCTGGCATGTCAGAATACCTGGGAAGAGATTAACAGAATTATTTGCAATAAATCCCTCCCCCCCCAAAAAAAAAACCAAAAAACCTTCTTAGAAACAAGCACAAATACATCCTTAAACAACAAAGTATTCTGTTATCAATATTTTTAAACCCTTCTATACGAATCTCATATAAAAAAGATTTCCCAGAACATAGCTTGACCCACGTTATGGCCATGACCTTATTGCACCCTCCTTCCCCCAATTTCACCACAGTGTTTTCCTTCCCTTTCACCTACTTGGATTTTATGTAGAAGAATCCAGATAAAGTTTATGACCACAATTACATTATAGGGAGATAACACCTTAATTCCTTCTAACCAAAAAATAGGAAACAAGTAATAAAGGCAAAATCTCAATCTAAAGTCACCCTTGGCATCTATCCTTCTGGATTATCAGGATGATCAATGTGTTTGCCATGCTAAGTCAGATGTGATCCAACACGCGTCCAAGACAAGCGTCAAGAGAGGACAGAGCTACTGCTCAATATTTACTGACAAACTAATGAATGCATTGGCACCTGACTTTTATTAAAGAAAAAAAAATATTATCTTGCCTGTGATCACTGGCTAAAATCATCATTAAGAAATACCAATATTTAGGTAATTTAATGAATGCTCTTAATCCAGAAATTGCCACTGGAGCCACTTGACAGTTTTTGTTTTGAGCTACATTTCTATCCCAACCTGCTATAAATCTTTTACCTGAAATACTCCATGTGGAAACTCATTAAAATGCTCTTGTGAAAGGAGAGCACAACATGACTGCCTTCCCTTTGTCTAATGGCACAGGACCTCTCTCTCCCTTCTCTCTCTCATAAATTCATTCTAATTAAATTATGCTTCTCAAGGTGCTCCCTCTCATGCAATCCTTATGTAATTGTATCTAATATTTTCTCCACAATTGATGTTACATTAAAGAGGCTTTAACTACCTGCTATCCTCCTAATGGCCCTCATTCTTTTTCTTTTCTTTACTTTTCTTTCTTTCTTTTTTTTTTTTTTTTAGCTCAAAGGAGACAGGAATTTGACATAACAAACTCTGTTTTAAGAGTTTACCTTGAGCTTTCATCAGTTCTTTATAATTTCCTTAATGATACCTAATAAACACAAAGGCTCAAACAAATATATCTCTTTGAACACCAAAGAGGGCATTACATTTTAAAGCTCAATGAAAGTAAGGAAATAGTTCAGTTAATGGGTCATTAGCCAGTTTTATCTCAAGACAGTGATGCTACAGGTGAGAGGATGTGCTGATTCAAATGAGTACAATGAATCTTACAAAATTATCAACAATCATTACATTTTCCATAGAGGTAGTAAAGGATATTGATTCTTTAAGCTACCAGGATGCATTTTCATATAATTGGGTGTGTTTTTTTAAAAAAGCCAAATCCAAGAAAGTATGTGAAATCTCAATACATATCTTGGCCTGTGTTGCAGATTCTCATCAGAATTTTCTATTTTTAAGTAAAATGTAGAGGGAGTAGTTGTTTTCTCTTTCACACTTCTCTGTGTTTCAGCAACCCAGTGGGATACATGGGAGCTGTAGAAGAAATGAATATTTTGTGGCTAAAAATATTATATATGATAGACTTTCATAACTTTGCTAACTAAGTATGTAAATAACTTATCTAGAGCCATAGAGAAGCTACTTAAGTGTGAATAGCTGGCTTATACTACTGTTATTATCATCGTTAGAAATATTACTATTAGCATTACATTATTAAAATTTCTGTGCTTTTTGTTTGTTTGTTTATTTGTCTTTCCTTCATTCTTTCTGTCATTATTTGGGGATGAGTATACATTTAATTATGTGGTTGTGACAATTCATTGTGCTAAATGTGTAAATACACTAGAACGCTTGTTGAAACGTAAGTGGATATGTCTTGTCTACCCAACATGACTGATGTCTTTTTAAGGGCTGTGATAATATTTTTTTTTAGTTTGGAGATTCCACACACCATTTCTCAGCAGAAGCTCTATAAACAACTGTGGATTGGCAGATCAAATCAAAGTGTGAGATGCTTTAAAAAGGTCAATGTTTTAATATTAGAATTTTCTGCAGAATGGATCAATTAATCTTCCTGAAAAATAACTTATTTTTCTGTGTAAAGTGTTAAATGTGATCATTAATTTTACCCAACATTTATTGAATACCTCCAATGTCCCAGGGGCAACATCCTTAAAGTGTTTTACATGGATTAACTCATATTACTATCTCTCTTACACAGATGAGGTAATTGAGGCACAGAGAGGTCCAGTGGCTTGCACAAGATTATAATGCCAATAAAAGGGAAAGCTGTGATTTGAACCAGCAACTGGGTTCTAGGGTCCACACTACCAATTTACTCCTTAGCAAGTCACCATACTCCTAGGTGGTGGGAAAGAAAACCACATGTATTCCTGTTTCTGTAGATAAGTGGCCAATATGTAAATAAATGACATGAATTATATGACACATATTTGCTCAGCCATGTAAGCCTGAGCAGTGACATATTGGACAATAATGTCTTCACAAAGCTCAATGTTGGAGTTCATCAGAGATTTCAAATAAACCAGAGGCATATAATACCATTGGACAATATAATACCAATCTGACTGTAGCTGAAAATACCCCAGGCTAGTCACCACTGCCAATGGCAACCAGGGGCAATACAAAATGAATTACATGATTCTAGCTCAACCATTGAACATATCAGCAAAACTTCCAAGACTATGCAAAACAAGTACACACTTAGAGCTATACCCTATACCTAGGAAGGTAGCATCAGAATGAACCAGAAAAATTAAAACAAAAACAAACAAACAAAAAACTACTTGCATTTTCTTCCTAAAAAATCTGGGTTCAAATCTCATTTCCATTACACATGTGCTGTATTACCTTAGAAAAGCTTCCTAAGTAAGCCACGTACACTCATCTCTGAAGTGAGGATGCTAGCATATATTAGGGGTAATGTGAAAATTAAATGAGGTGACAAAGGTAAAGCCATTTTTACTTTCCTTAGCATTTTTAAAATATAAACAAATAATAACTATTAATAGATGATATCTGCAATCAGAGTATGTCTTTCTACATTGAATAGAAGGACCTACTTCTATAGAATTTTGTTATTGTTTTCCAGGAGGGCTTCATGGAATCCTTTTTTAAATTTTCAAATGTAAACATACAAAGAACTATATAGATATAGATATAGATATAGATATTGATATAGATATAGATATAGATATATGCAGAAAGAGAGGACAGCACAAAAGAAATGCATGTACTTATCAACACCACTTCACACTGTCTAATCTTAAAGTATAAATATTTAAATAAACAAGCTTCACTTTAAAAAACTTTTATACTATGTTTAATGGATAGTAATATTCACTTTTCTTTTATCAAGTGTAAAAAGAGGTATAAATTGAAGGATAATCTGCACAAACCACAAACCACTGGTAAAGCAGACCACAGTTCTGGTCTTTAGAACTCTAGTCAAGGGTAGCAGTCACATTTTCTCACACCCCTCCTTCTCCCTTAAAATAGGGACTATTCTTACTCCAAAATGGGAGGTGAGAGAATGACAGTGGTGGCTTTTTGGTGGGAAAGGCCATTCTCCTACCCCTGCCTAAGAATGGCAAATATAATACCTCGGAGTGATGAAGGAGGAGGGGGGCAAGCTGGGGTGGTGAGGTCTCTGCCTTTTAAGCAAGCCAGCCAGCAAACACAAATGCATGCAATTTGAAATTTTAATTAGGGTGCCATGTGCTGGTGACATATGGCAACACACTGACAGCTGGGCGTCCAGGTTCAGGAACAGACCTGGGTTCTGAAGTCACAGTTGGCAGAAGCAAAGTTCTCTGCTTGTGCACTAGGTGCTAGCATGCCTGGGAAGGGCTGTGCCAACATCGTCCCACCATGCAGCACTGCCTTCCGGCCGCTTGTAGACGCTGCCTGCCAGGGGACCACTACTGCAATTCAGACAGAGAGTGTAGAGCAAATGAAAAGAAACATAAAAAGATTAAGCTCCCCCTCCCCCCCATCCCATTCTCAGTTTCAAGCCAGAAAATATTCAAAACAGCATAAGCCACTGACTCTCTTATGACTTCTCAGTGAGAGACTCTGGGACATTCTCACTAAACTGTCTGCAGGAGCAATTTCCCTGTGACTGTGATACTATGCACATCAGAGCATGATGATCAAGAAGCTGTTACCAGCACCAGAGTCCATAACATCAAGCCCTTTCATAAAACCAAGTATGATTTAAAAGTCACATCTACATAGATTAGAAAAGGAATCATGTTAGCAAAGTATCAAGATTGAATAAAAACATTTTAAGACAACTTGTTAAGCATTAAAGGTCAAACTGGCTAACTTTTTCTTCTACCAGAGTTTTTTCCATGATGAATTAAATGTTGGTCAGTTTGACCTTTGAAGTTTAACAAGTTGCCTGAAAATGCCTTAAAATGGGTTAATGAATTGCTTGTAGCTTCTTCATTCACTTTGCCTTGCCCCACTTTGCCTATTAATTCTACTTAAAGTGAGAATAGTCTAAGTCTGCTGTTCCTACACAAATCTAGGACCACAGCAAACAGAATAATGGGAACATTTCTTAGCTAAACCATGCAATATTAAGAGAACCATTCTTTAGAGCAAGCATGTCAAACTCGCGGGTCGCATGTAGCCCACAACGAATATTTATGCAGGCCAGCCAATATAACAATATGTAAGAAACGTTTTAATAAAAATTTTCGTAACTTAATTCTTACAATATCTTGTTATACATAATTGTTAATAACGAACTACAACGTTCGCTAATGACTGATTACTATAATCCTGTTGCATTCATTTCCCTTACAAACCTTACATTTCTCTCCACTAATGCTAGCAGCGAATATTTTAGCAGCCGATTGCCACGTCAATAGTCTTGGACTGACTTGTTTGGTGTGCACAACAGGAAATATTTCGCTTTTGGAGAACAAAAAAAGTAGGTTTGTTTGCATTACGTTTATTAATTTGTGCAGTTATTCAGTGTCTGGTAAGTTAATGTTCAAGAAAAAATATTAATTTTTATTAAAATGTTCAATTATTTTATGTTAATGATTACTCGTTTATTTCAGCCCTTTGTATTCAGCATGTCTTTATCGAAATAAACCTACGTTTCTATGAAAATTGAAGCTTTTGTTTTTTTGCGGCCCACATAAACTTAAACCTTATTTGGCCCGTGTTAGCCTTTGAGTTTGACATGCTTGCTTTAGATCCTTCTGAGCTACAAGTATTAGACAGTAAGGAACTAGAGTAAGTAAATGTGCATACCAAACTGTGCTATCCACAACTCTGTGGGAAATCTGAGTTTCTAGCCAATAAGCAATGAAATTCATCTGGGATATTATAAATACAGGGTCCAGATCCTTATCTCTTCCTTGCGTTCCAAATCAGCAAAATGAATTTAAGGTAGAAATATCATTGAAGTGGAAATTCAAAATTCATCAATTTGATTTAAAACCAGCAATTTACTGCTTCCCTTATTCAATAAACACACTCATACACACAAAAAAAAAACACATACTCCTTTAAAGTTTTTAAACAGTGTGACATATAGGAAATATCACTTTATATTTTACTATCACTATTATTATTATGCAGAGAAATTGATTTACATCACATTTTATTATCCTTCAACTTAATTTTTGGAAAGCAACAAAACAAGCTGAAGATTAACATCAGCTATTTCAGGCTTCAGACAACAGTGCTGCAAGCTGGAAAATACAGATACTAGAATTTACACCCTCCAGTTGTAAGCCCATTAACTAGTTTGGACAGCCCATATGCATTCCGGGTACAAGTACCCTTAAAAAAATAAAGCATGCTGATAAAACAAACAAACAGAGAGTACTGCAGTCTCCTATATATTAGGATGAGCTCTTTGAAATAAAATACCACTGGCCAGTAAAATCGCTATAAAATTTGCTCTACTCTAAGAAATGCACTAAAATGTACCTTTAAGAACAATGAAGAAAACAAAAGGCAAGAATATTCTCAATTCTAGATATTTCACAAATTTATCTTAAAGTAACTTTTAACTGGTTCAAATAAAGAATCCTTTCACTTGAGTAAGGGCTCCACAGCCATATCCTAGGAGTTTACTAAGTAATACTGAGCACCACCGTGGGGACACAAATTTTCTTGCCTTGCTAAAATTCCTATAAAGTTTCTATAGGTTTCTTGTCCAAATCAAGTGTAGGTATTGATTCCCAACCCTAGATTTTCAATAGTACACTAAATCTATAATTTTATCAAAGGATACCACTAAATTTCACTTAAAACCCACCTACAGCACCTATACACAAAAGAAAAACAAACACCCCCTGAAAGCAAACTTACTTTTAATTTTCTTTATAAAACTAAAAACTTATACAAGTATGAAGTATAGAGTTTAAAATACACTTTCCAATCAATAATAGCAGAACTGGAATCCACATATGGACAAATAAACCAAAATCTATCCAAAAAATAAAGTCCCTGTTACGGAAATATTCAGTTACTCTATAAGAAACATCAGGATCATTAAAAATTGTTAGACATAGGCCTAGCCAATTTGATTCAGTGGATAGAGCATTGGCCTGTGGATGGAAGGGTCCCGGGTTCAATTCTGGTCAAGGGCACATGCCCAGTTGCGGGCTCGATCCCCAGTAGGCAGGGGGTGTGCAGTAGGCAGCCGATCAATGATTCTCTCTCATCATTGATGTTTCTATCTCTCCCTTCTCCCTTCCTCTCGGAAATTAATAAAAATATATATATATTTTTAAATGTTAGATATATCTGCTTTATTTATCCATGATTTTTTTTCTGACAACATAACTAGGTTAATAAAAACTAAAATTGAATTTCTACTCCCTGAAATAATATTATACAAAGTAGTAATATGTAAAAGAGGTATTTCTTGGGCTTCTAGAAAATATACTGTTAATTAAATGTAAAATTTTCACTGACTCTTTCAGAGGATGGCAAGTTACAGAACATTTACAAAGGGTAAGCATCACCTTTGAATAGGCTAAAACTGTCAAAGGATAAAATAATTCATAAATCTTATGCAAAGATAAAGTGTTTAAATAAAGATAATATGGATTAGGCAGTAAATTGTATTTTAAAATTTCTTAACTTAGTGACACAATATAATGAAAAACAAGAAAAAGGCAAATGTAGAGAACAGGGTATGCAACAAAGGTCAGGAGAACAGTATTGTTTATGGGAATGAATTGCTGACTTGACCTTGAAATACAAAACATTTCAGAAAATTTAGGTTAAGATGAAACACAGCCCTTTTGGTTGCATTTCACATACAAGTTGCATGACCTGGTCATTTTCTTATGTGGCTAAGATAATATTAACTAACAAGGGAACGTATTAATGACTGCTTAAGAACAGTTTTTGATAAAGGAATCTCAGTTGAACAAAATTAACATTCCATAACATAGGACAGAAAAATCTATAAATTTATTGAAAATATTTCAGTGTACATTCCTAGCTATTGTTATTTTAAATGTGGCAGCTATCGTCAGGGATGCTTATGGGACAAGAAGTGGTGATGGAAAGAAGCAGAGATCTATGGCACTGACTTCTCAAGGGGCTACAGAAAAAGAGCCAAGAGTTAAAAAAAGAAATTTATAGGAACTTGTTATGAGGTCCATGTTGTACATAGGTATCTTTAAAACCAAAAGGAGCTCTGAATGGTCCTGCATTTAAACCAGATAGACTCAGGAAACAGTTTTGAAAGCCCTAGAAATTAATAGCTATGTGCAACCTGTCCATAAGGGGCCAGGAATAGGGCATTTTTAATTAAAAAGAGAAGCAATCCACACGGTGTGGTGAAAGGGCCCTGAACTCAGATCTGCTCTGCCAGCTCTGCCACGTACTCCCCACAGCAGGGAACATGGTGCTTCCTCACCTCCCACATGCTAGGGGTGGAGCCCAGGCCACCACATTTCCCTCCAGCTCTGAATGCTTTCTATGACCTAATCTCTACCTTGACTACTTTATAGGGTGGGTTTCCATGAAAATGAAATAAGGTTAGCTTGTGTAGAAATTATTAAATGTTATTTTTTAAAATACAGGAACTCTTATTCTGACCTAAAGTTGATGTGAATAAAGGGGGGTGGAATGCCTCAATGGCAAAGGGTGGAGAAAATTCAGAGATGATATGATGCCTGTGCTACTGAAATCTTCAGGAAGAGAAGTGATTTTCTGTGCACTCAGAAAGAATCTCACAGCAATCATGAGACATGGTGTCTTTTGGAGGACACATATTTTAAAATCCTGAAACATAACAAAAAGTACTATTGACCACTAGTGACTCTATGCCAAGTGTTGTGCTCAGCACTCGACATGACTGATTTCACCAATTCTCACATCACCCTTATGTGGTACATGTTATTATGTCATTTTACTAGATGGGAGGGAAATGACACTTACAATGTTTAAGGCAAGGTCACTTAGTTAATATGGATTTGAACCCAGGTCTCTGGCTGACACTAAATTATCCTGTTAATCAAATTATCAAATTATCAAATCGAATCCATCTTGTTCATCATAACTAACACATTATACTAATGCTGTTCCTTTCTGCACAAGCACTTCCCCAATTTTAATTGAATTCATCAGGCCAATTAGCTAATTGGGTCAAAAGTTAAGTTGACTTTAGATGTATGTAGACAAAGCCCTGAATAAAAATGTAAGCATAAAAAGACATACTTTTAAGAATCTGTACTAGAATTATCAGTCCTATTAGAGTATGATATTTGCCTTTTGGTATTTCCATGATAGGCAATAAAAACATTAATGAGGACATTTTCAAAGAGAAAAGTAGGCAGGTTATGAAATAATTGCACGAACCACCAGAATTTGTTTCTGGGATACAGCAGGTTTGCAGCTTTTCCAGAACATATACCATATTTGAGTATAATCTTTGATTATAGATTATGATCCTTCATCATCTCTTTTTCACCACATTAATAGAGAAGACATTTGTAGAACACTGAAAAGCTTCTACTGTGCATTTTGTCAATGGAGAATTATTAACTGACTATATATTAAGGTCCACTTATTTTCATTATACCTAACTCAGAAGCTACCTCTGTCTTTCTTTGGATTGGGAGTGGAGGGGGTCATGTAGGAGACAGAACACCAGACAGAGTAAGTTCCAGTTCTCAGCTGATATAACCTTAAGAGACTTCCATAACTGGACAACTTGAAAATAAAGAAGACCCTTCTCGTAGCACTCAGTGATCAAAAGAGAAATACTGGAAGTCACAGAAAAGTTTCTTTTCTTATGTTTTTCTACTCAATTTCATACTCAACTATTCTGAACAGCAGATATTAACATTTTCGTAAGCACATGATGTAAATTGGTCCAAAACAAACACATGGTCACCTGCCAACTTTGGGAAGTTTTGAAGGCACACTCAATGATAACAGCCATGTTTCTCCCCCATATCAGAGGATTCTGATAGTGCTTGCCAGTTTTGAACACTGTACTAGGCTAATCTAAAAAATATTTAACAGATTTTAAGAATCTTAGTATGAAATTTTTCAAGAAGGAAACAGAAATGCTCAAAGTTTTGAAATCCCAGGTGAGGGCCCAGTACACAGTTAAAGGCTAGGATGCATGATGCAAAGGTCCTACGCTTCTTTGCAATACCAAACGAGACACACTGTCATGGGTGGTTTATGGAATTTCCTCTTTAGATCAGAAATACTTCCAAAGCTACCTCCCACTTGGTGCTTCAGCACGTCGGTCAGTGAAGTCAAAAGTGACCATGTACACAAGTCCATCCTTATTTTGACATTTCAAACCTCAATAAGGGCTCAGTTCCACATGGTGGCCTAAAATTAGACTAATTTCTGTAGACTCAAGAAAGAAAAGGAAGTTTTTTGTTGAGTTATTTTTAATAGGCTTCAAAGCTTGTCCAGTCCTCTTTTGTAAATTTTAAGACACAGTTTAGAAAAGGAAACCGGTCCCTACAGGGGACAAACTAAATTCCAAACACAGGTGCTCAAACTAAATTCCAAACACAGGTTATCATTACCTAACATCTAAAAGAAAATCAATGGCTTCCTAAAGATTTACCAATAGTTGTGAACCAAGACATATTTTAGTTTTAATTTGTGCAGCCCACTTCCCTCTGTCCCCCATTTTGTGTGATGGTCAGAGAGGGAGGGAAGGGGAGAGGCAGTGGGGGAAAACAGGAGGGGAGAGAAGGGTGAAAAATTGATTGATTGATTGATTGGTTGGTTGGTTGATTTAACAGTCATAACACTGAGAAGGGATCAGAATCCAGAAAGATGTACATCACAACGCCCTCATAAAGTTTTGCAAAACAGAGCTACTGTCTACACACCAGAAGCTGATGGAATCAAAAACCTTCAGCACTATCTCCTGCCTAATTGAATTCGTGCATGTAATGGGAGGAAGCTGTTTCTCAGAACTGAAATAAGTGGTGCTGGGAAAAGGAGGTGGCCAACACGGCAGGCTGGAGACAAACAGAATTGGTGGAACAGGCACCCAGATTCTCTGGAAAGCAAATCCTATTTAGTCCTTATCCATCCAGGTCACGGTGAAGTCTGTATCATAGCAACTTGCAACTTTAAATACTACTATTCATTTGGTCATTAGTTTCTCTTGGTTCCTTTCACTTACCCGTATTTTTGATAGCCAAATCCTTAAATGAAAGCAAAGACTATGAGAATGTTGTCAAATTTCAATAATGCTCAAGGAGGTGGGGGGGACTGCCAATCTCCTAATGGTTTGGCCTAACATTCTTTATGGAGTTACCCAGTAACAGATTAATGTAGCTAAGCATTGTAACACTGAGCTGAAATACTAAGAAAACATGCCTGAAATTTAAAAGTAGGCCTCACTTGCTAGTTAAAAACAAAACAAACAAACAAAAAAAACACACCAAAAAAAAAAAAAATACCACTTCCAGCATTCTCACTGCCATGTTTCCTTATTTATTTATCTTTAATTTATCGTGGTGTCAAAACCCATGTCTGGTCTTGAAAAAATTTTGCACCAAGTTGGCTTTTTATAGTACCAGACCATTATAACTGCAAAACCTCAATTAAAAAACTGCCAGGAGAGTTTGGTGCTCCGTACAAAAAATGATATAAAGCCTGCAACTGGGAAGGCAAGTAAAGGAGTTACTCTTGCAAGAAATCCAAGTCTAAGACCTGCAACTAAAATCCTTGGTACTAGGGTGACCAATCTGGTCGACATTTTAAGTACATTATCCAACTCATATTCCTGGGTCCATTTCACACATATTCTGATTCCAAGATCAGAAATCTAAAGATCAGAAAGCATTTTTATTGTTTGTTTCAGCAGATGCCCCAATTCAGACTCAATCAGTTAGATCACAAGACGTGTAAATGATAAAATCCTGAGACAGGTTAGCTATCACACTGCCTGACTTTTGTCTGATTACATGTCAATCATTGTTGTGATGTAACCATAAAAACAGGATAAGGTATGTGTCTGTGTCTGTTTTACAAGCACAAGACTGGAGGCCATGAACTTGGAACCTGACATCTCAGTTCTGACAGCAGCCCTACTCAGGAAAACCACCATGCCTTCAATCCATGCCCAGCACAATCCATGGCCAGTCCAATGCTGGTAGCACAGAAAGAATATCTGGCAAATGAAAGAATTCACCAAACTCATGGTGCTGGGGTGAGAATTACTTAGTTCAAAGTACCATGAAGATGACACTGAGTGGAGACAGTGTCATGGGGTGATTAAGATGGTGGCCACCAGAGTCACCTGACTGGTACCAATTTCCTGGCCAGTAAAACAGAAGGATAGTGTGAAAATTAAATAAGATAATTGACATAGAGGCTTAGAACACCGCCTGCCTGCCATGCAGCAGCATGCAATAAATGCTATTAATATTATTAAAATTCAATTGCATTATCACCAGAAATAGCAATATGTCACATATTCCCATATCTTAAAACCATAAATGTGAATGAGAGTTCCCCCAAACTCAATCAACCCATCAGCGAGTATTTAATGAATGCCTATGATTCACCACTCAACACTCCTAGACTCCCGATGGCCAGCTCTCCTTATATGAAAGAAGTCACGGGAGTCTTTTTTAATATAGGCAAATCTATTCTATATAACAAAACAGTAGTGAACTCACTGATTTAGATATATTTATTTGAAAACTGGGAAGCAACCTATGGCCCACCTTTGAACTTATTTTTAGAATCTCCTCTCTATCCTGTACTCTAGGCTCTGAAGTCAGGTGCTACCCAAACAGGGAGGAGAAAAAAGCAGAGGCCCCAGAGTGTTGGCTTGAAGACCAGGCCCAAACCCCACACAACTCCTTTTCAGTACTTCTGGCCTGGTCTGCCTTGGCTTCTGAACCTGCCTCTTCTTGTTTCATTTTGTTTTTGTTTTGGGGTCGACCAGGAATTGAACCAGTGAATCTGCCTCTGCTTGCCCATCCTTGACCTACTTTCCCCTGGTTCCAAAGGCCACCTACCTCCTTGTATACACCTTCTGACTCTCAGGCTCTGAGTTGATCACACATAATCATCTGGCTCCTTAACTAGCCTGAGTGTCTGACCAGCCATGGTGACCCCAAATTTTTTAAAGACACCAAATAGGCCATTTTTACATATATCATGTCATCTTCACAATAAGCCTGTTATGAGCCTAACATGTAGCTATTATGATCCTTACTTTATAGACTAGGAAACAGTTACTATATCTAAATTAAATAATTTGCCTCTGAATGGAATCAGACATGCAAATCAGACCAGCTCAGGCACCAAATACTAGAAATGACCTGGTAGCAACAGTTAATCTATACTAATAAAAGGATAATATGCTAATTAGACAGGGTCAACCGGACATTTTCCGGTCGTCTGGTCCTCCTTCCAGACAAAGCCACAGTGGCGGGAGCCAAGGCAGAGGCGGTTAGGGGTGATCAGGCCAGCAGGCAAAGGGGGTAGGGGCAATCAGACAGGCAGGCAGGTGAGTGCCAGCAGTCCCAGATTTTGAGAGGGATGTCCCAGATTGGAGAGGGTGCAGGCCAGGCTGAGGGACAACCCCTCCCCCACCCCACCCCATGCACGAATTTCATGCCTGGGCCTCTAGTCTACTTAATAAAAGAGTAACATGCTAATTGACTGTACCTTCGCGATGCCCACTAGCCAATCAGAAGTGAGTATGCAAATTAACCCAACAAAGATGGTGGGTTAATTTTCATATGCAGGCACCGAGCGGCCAGGGACAGGGCGGGACGCAGGCATTCTGCACCACCCCAGCTGCTTGGGGCCTCTGGGCAGCATGCATGGGAAGGCAGAAAGGTGGCTCTGGCCAGAGTGAAAAGGCTGCTACGGCCAGAGTGAAGGTGGTGCCGGCAGGCAGGGGAACGAAGGCCCATTCTTACACGAATCTTCATTCATGCATCGGGCCACTAGTAGTAAAATAATTACTATAACTAGCCCTAACTATGAAAGAAGGACATTTTCAGGAGCTGTGACCAATTGATAACTGACTTAGAAGAACAGATTTCTATCCATTATAAATGCCCTAAGAGCTTATTATAAAATTCACCTAAATAACAACAGCAGCAGCACAGAGGTAAATAATTTCCTAAAATCAAACAGTTGCCAAGTGGTAGGCCCAGGATTTGAATGCACATTATTAAGTTATCCTGTTGTAAGACCCAAGAGCCAATGCACAATTCATATGGGAAAAACAAACTTTTCAAGTTAAAATTAAAAAAAGAAAAGAAACCTCTAATTTCTCATTCTTAGTTCCCAGTATATATCTTGCTTTGCAGTACACCATACAATAGACACTTTTGTTCAGCTCAGCAGAGCTATTTACATGCTGTAACTCATGGTGTTTTGGGGGACGGTGTTCTTCCTTCTCTGAAATCTAAAGATGGTCACGTAAGAAAATTTCAGGGATAAGTTCACTCTGTTTCAGTTAAACAACTAGACACACCAGGGCCACTACCTCTGGAAACACAGAGCCCACCTCCACTGGGAAAACTAAGTAAGGGAAGCTGCTTAGTCTCTTCCTGGCAAGGCTGCCTCGTGACAATGACAGAAAGAGAGGCACAGACTCACAGAATCCCATCCTGGAGATAAGCAAAGCTGCAGAGGAGAGGCCAGGTTGCGGTACCCAGTCTGTGCCGGGAAGGAACAGATCTTTCGGAGACTGTTCTCTGACACTGCTGAGGGAGTGGGTGGCAATATTGAGTCTAAACGGAGCGCGTCTCCATACCGCTACACAGCTCCTTACACTTCCCCAGGAAAACAAACTGCTTCACAGATGCATCAAGATGCATTATATTTCTGAGTTGAAATATAAAACGGGAAGAGTAATTTTTGAATTACGGAGGCAGCTATGGCAGTTGGAGCAGCAGCTGAGGGACGATGCTAGCAACCTGGGTAGCATGTCACTGCAACCTTGCAATCCCTGAGAACTCGCTGTCTTTGGAGGTGGATACCCCGGGATGGAGGCCACCTTGAGAAGAGGGGCTCAGGTGGGCCACAAGGGATCACGGATTTTGTTTCAGTTTGCCTAAATAATAATAGTAGTTATGGTGAACATTTGTTAAATGCTTACCATATGCCAAACATATGCTAAACACTTTACCTGAATTATCTCATTTAATTCTCATAATCACTCTATAAGGTAGGTGAATACTATTACAGCTGACATTTTACCAATAAGGTAATACATGGGAGCTCTGTCAGGGCTCCCATGTATTATGAAAGCAAAAGTGAAGTAGAAGTGACAGTGTAGGGGTAGCTCTCATGTTCAAACAGCAATACTGTGTGAGATGCCAGGACTGACATTTAGTAGTTCTGTGACCTTGGGCGTGCCACTTAACCTCTCTTTGGCTCAGTTCCCTTCCCTGTAAAATGAGGGTGATGATAATAGTAATGCTGCACTGAGTTGCTGAGAGGATTAAATGAGATAATATATGTAAAAACTCAGAGTCCTATGTATTAGTAAAAGAATTACATAAGTATTAGCTGCTGCTACTTTATTATTATCTCTAAGGAACATATTTTACCTAAAAGGCAACTTAATCTGGCTCAAATGCTACCTTCCCTAAGGCACCTTTGCTGTCTGCTGAGAGGTAGTTGCTCCCTTTCTGTGTTCTCCAATGCTCTGCTTACACATTGTTAGAGCTCTTGGCAGACTGTATTGTAGGTAATTCACTTACAATAGGTAATTTACATCTATGTCTCTTCCACTGACTGGACTGTTTAATGGAGACGACTGTGTCTTACCACAGCTCTACTCCCACTGCCATGGCTGAGCTACCACTGTTACTAATTAGCAGAAGCAGCAGTAACAATAGTCTAGTTAACATCTTTGTGATAAGAGTTTTACGTATGATATCACATTTAATGTTTGCAATAACCTATAATGTAGAAACTATTCTGAATCCTATTTTACAGATGAGGAAACTGAGGTGTAGAGTGCCTAAGTCACCTGCTTCAGTTCACGCAGCTAGTCAGTGGTGGAGCCAAGATACAAAAACAGGCTGACTAACGGTCTATAGCTTTGTCCTCCCCAAACCAATGTGCTCTACCAATTGTCAACGGAGAACCAAAGGCATTAGTCTAGCAAGGCATCCTACATAATAAAAGGGTAATTTTTAAATTACCATCACTCCGCTACGCCCACGATTGGGCTAGCGGGAGGCGCAGGGGGCGGGACTCAGCATGGCTGAGGTGGCCGATCGGGCTGGTGGGACGCCAGCCGCGGTGCAAGCTCAGCATCTGTGCCAAGGCTGTGCTGAGCGTCTGAGCCCACGTCCTGCTGCGGACCATCAAAAGCGGGAGCGAAAGCGGGGGAGCTGGCTGTCTGTCCGCTCCGGCACCAGGACTTTCGAAAGCCTCTGCCACGCCGGAGGCTTTCGAAAGGCCTGGTGCACCAGCGGACAGACAGCCAGCTCCCCCGCGATTGAAAGCGGGGAGCTGTGTGTCCACTCCAGCAACAGCAGACCCCCTGCCATCAAAAGCAGGGAGTGTGCTAGGCTTTGCGGGGCAGTGGATATGGCCTGGATGGCAGGTTAGGCCTAGGGGACCCTACATGTGCATGATTTAATCATGCACTGGGCCTCTAGTTTTATAATAAAAGTTTTCTGCGTATACATAATAAAACAGAGGATTCTTCAGTAAAATGTAAGGTAAATAAAACATTTCACTCTCAAGTAGCTCAGTACAGTACAGAAAGTATAAAACAGAGAAAACGGGTATAAAATGAGTAATCAAATAAATTAAGACCATTTCAGATTGGTAAAAGTACTATGCAAGTATAAATAGGAAGGCCGATTTTAGATTGGATGCTCCTCCACAGAGATATCATTTGAACTGGAAGCTGAAGGGTGAGGATTTTGGCAGCTTATTAGGAAGGGCAGCCACAGGAAGGGCAGGGGAAATGCATTCTAAGCAGTCAACAAGTAGCAAAGGAGTTGGCAGGTTCCGAAAATCAAAAGGAGCCAATAAGGCATCCAGGCAGTCAGTGGTATAAAGTGAGCTTGGAGAGAGAGAGGCTGTGCAGTATCTGTAAGCCATGGCAACAAGTTTGGATTTTATTCTAAATCCATGGGTTTTTAAGCAGAGGAGTGTTAACATTACTTTAACTCTTTAAATAGCAGTCTGGCTGAGAAGGCACAGGAATAGAAGAAGGGGAAACACTCAGAACTATGAAGGAGTTTGAGTAAGGATGACGGTGGCTTGAACTAGATATATTACCTTTTTTCCCTTTTGATTGACAAATTTCCATACAAAAACTGGAGATGTGTTCTATACATATCCTATTTGTTCATTCAAATTCAACTTCCGAGTGTCTTTAGAGCCCAAAGGGAACTTATCTTCTTTAATGCTTCATTGTACATATGTGGAAACTGAGGCACAGAGAGCTTATCTGACTTGCCATTGTCACACAAGTAATTAATAGCAGACTTCAAAGTCAGATGTCAGGGGCAAAGGCATACTAAAACACGCACACTTTTCTGTTGTTCCTCATAAGCTGCCAAAACTCCGTATTTTAAATAAAAGCCTTTTTAAAGTATTTGAATCTCACGTTAATTCTCCTGTCATTAATAAGCAGTCCAGCATCCAGCTCACAGGCGTAGATGGAGCCTACAGGGTTAAAAGAATGGAAATAAAGTCAAGTCAGAGAACAGTGGGGTATGCCTGGGAAAATTCATAAAAGTAATTTTAAACTCCTCTGTTTTCTTTCAGTTGCTTCCTTCGGGTTTATGTGCAAATTATATCTTACTCTCTAGGTTGCATTTTGCCTTTTCCTCTCTTTTCCCAAAGAAAACTCCCCGAAGAGACAATGCTAAAAAAAAAAAAAAAAAAAGGAGGGGGGAGGGAGGCAGTATGAAGTTCCTCTGAGTTCCTCCTCCCTCTGAGCACGGCTCCTATCACACAATAATGTGTTATTTTGTTGAATTTTGGCATCCATCTAGCTTGTTTGGTCAGAAGCCAAAAAATTAGAGTGTGTCGGTCCACCAGTTTCTCAGCAGAGAAGCTCTCTTCTCACCCAGCCAGTGTGCTGTGCCCTTGGCCTGCGGCCAGGAAGGGAAATCCATTTTACATAAAGAATGCGCACAGCCCCAGCGCTCGGAGCCTCTCTACCTACTAAAATAACTCCGTGGACAAACGCCAGTCTGCGAGGCGCATTCTGCGGGAGCACTTGGCATGCGAAACAAGGTGAAGTGCTCTGGGAAGGTAGCGAGCTTCTTAGAAACAAGGAAATGGCTGTGCGTGCCCTCGTGGCGTGTCACGTGCCGGCCCGGCCCGCGCTGATTGGCTGCGGCCGAGTAAATACAGCCGCCATGTAAGGAGCTGGACGTCGTCGCCCTTCGCTGGCTCCTTAAAATGGCGGCCTGAGCCCCGCACGGGGGAGAAGCCGGGCGGAGGCCCTCTCTCGGGGGTCCCCCGCCCTGAAGGTTTTTGTTTTTGTTTTTTTCAATAAAACCTTACGGATTTGAGTAGAAACAGATTTCTCCCAACGTGCTTCTCGGGCTCAGTTTCACAGTTCGGCATACACTCGGGCTCTGTCAAAAGCTTGACACCGTTCCAGGGGAAATATTAACTGTAAACTTTCCAAGAGGAATTAAAGGAGCAGGCAGAAACGTCAGGGCGCCATCCCTCCGTGAAAGCACATCCCCAGTGTGTGCCTGCGCACGTCCTGGAAAAGAAGCACACGCAGCCCGAGCTCCAGGGACCTTCCTGGATGGTCCCGCTTCACAAAGTCTCACAGGGGAAAAGGGAAAAAAAAAAGAAAAGAGGGGGGAAAAAAGGACACATCCTCTTTGGCTACAAGGCACGGAGGTCTCTCCCTCTCAGGCCTGACCAGTGGAACACTGCACACTCTGATGTATAAATATTTGCCTCTGGCTAAAGTTCAAGCGGCCCTGCGTGGCTGCCAGACACAACAGAAAGCCATCATCCCAGGGAAAGTGTTTACTGCAGCGGTGGCCAAGGGAGCGGCTGCCAGCAACAGGGCGCCTCTGATTGGCCGGGCCGCCCGCCTGTCATCAGGAAGCACCTGGCCACGGGCCACCAGCCCCTGGGCTGCTCCCACCTCTCAGGGATGGGTACCTCTTCCATGCACAGCCTGGCCACAGCTACAAGACCAATAGACATGGGGATGGTTTTACCTGCATTCCTCAGAGCAGGGGGCCTGATGGAACCAAGCCAGCCGCGTATCTGCAACGTGTGTCTTCTCCTTGAAACTACCTGGGAAGGGCCTGTGACCCTTTCACACATACCAACATCACTGGCATTTCTCAAGTCAGGTGTCCCCAGCACACCTCCAATGCTCATCCCTATGTATTCCACAATTAGATTCCTCAATCGTCATCACTTGATGATTTTAAGCAACTTTGAAATTCCTGGGAGATAATAAGTTAGGAGAGACCTCTGCTCAATAGCTGCGATTGGCTAGCCTATATAATAAGAGCCTAATATGCAAATTGTTCAGCGGGGAGTTCAACTGCTCTCTATGACGTGCGCTGACCACCAGGGGGCGGTGCGGAACATGGCGGGCATTGGCGGCGCTGGCAGCGGGCGGCAGTGGAGGCGCTGCCAGCCCCGATGGACCCCCACGAGAGCAGGACTGCAGCGGGATGGTGGAGCACATGAGCAGGCGGTGCCAGGCCAAGGTGGGTGCAAGCGGGGGCCCAATCGCCCTGCTGATCACCCGACAGATGGCAACTAGTGGCAGCAGCGGCGGGGGATGGGGCCACCATCCGGCTCCCAGGCGCTGAGGGAGCCAGGCCCTTGACCAGTAGCACCCTGCAGACGGCGACCAGCGGCCGGAAGGCCCTAATTGCCCAATCGGGGCTGGGCCCCAGGCTGGGACGGGGAACTGGGGGTGGGTGGCGGTGACCAACCTCCCGCGGTGCCCGGGCAGGGGGCTGCAACTGCTCTCCGGCTACCTGGGGGAAGGGGTGACAGGGACAGAGGTGTGGTGAGAATGTGAAGTGTCTGATGAGCTCGCTCTCATCCCCATGCTACCCTCCCCCGGGACATCAGGGCTCACACTGGGGAAACCCCGGCACTCAGGTGCGAGGCGCTCTCGAGGAGCCCGCCCCGCATCCGCGTGGCCTCTTCCGAGTGAGCCGGGCCACAGCCACCGGGACCGCAGGGGCCAGTTGGGCTCCCTGTGGGTTCGCACAGGAGCCGGTCTGCAAGGCCAGCTGGGAGAGAGCATGCTGCCCACCCAGCTTCCATGCGACACTGCTAGGCAGCCCAGGGGCCCATGCTGTGCCCCGGCCCACGGTGTCTGGTCGCAGTCAGCACTTCTCCGCATGGGGACTCGGGCGCCGTGACTCAGGCGAAGGGGGGAACGCAGGGGCTGGGGGCCCAGGTGCTGCCCAGGGCCCAGAGGTCAGCTGCAACCTGCCCTTCCACGCCAACAGTCGTGCTTCGATCGCCAGCCAGGCCTAGGGACTGTGCACGAATTTCGTGCACTGAGCCTCTAGCATATATATATATATATGGCTGATATGCTAAGTGTTCGGCTGACGGGTCGCTATGACGCGCACTGACCACCAGGGGGCAAACGCTCAACACAAGAGCTGCCATGACACACACTGGCCATTTACAGAGAAATGGCACCGTGGACCTGGCACCCACAAAACAACACTCGGCTTCCCCCAAGTGGGACAAAGGCCCCGCCACCACCCCGGAGCGACAGCCCACCAAATCACAGCTGACGCTGCCAAGACCCCATGGCGCAAAACGCGGCCCACAGCCCAGCCTAGCCCGGAAATGGCGGCTGTGGGCATCGGGTAATGACGTCACGTAGCAACATCCAGCTTCCTCTCCCTAGCAACTAGCCTCCTTAGAGTTTCTTTAGCCCAGGAACACGACTTGCTTTATAGCCAGGTGGAAACACTTTACACTGTAACCGAATATCTGTGAAGCATTTTCCCCATGCCTCATCTCATTTGATCCTCACAGAAGTCCTGGAATAGGTAGACTCAGTAGAATCCTATTTTCTTTTCATTAGCCGGAAAATGGAGATTTAGAAACCTGACCCGACAGAAAAGAAGAAATGGTGGACCTTGAAAATGACTTCAGGTTTTCTCACTGCGCAGAATATAGTCAAACACTGCTGCAGTTAAATATTTTACCCTTTGTTCTCCCTGCGTGATCTACAATAATAATCTGCTTCGTGTTGATATTTATTGCTGTGTTGTTGACAATTACCTGAAAGAGTGAATTTGGTTGATACTTCTATTATAAAGAAAGGGTGAATAGCAATACTAAAATATTTCTTCTAATTAATTTCCTTTCAATGTGCACAAATCCGTGCACCGGGCCACTAGTTTTAAATAAAGCAACGGGTCCTTCCAAATGCTCTCTCCAAAAACCAAAATAGACATCATACTGTTTCACAGGTGCTACAGTTCCAAAGCAGGTATAAATAAGAGAAGCTGCCGAGCAAAGAGTAAGATCTCTCATTGAGATCTAGGAATTGAATGAAAAAATGATCTTAAAGACTTTTCAGAAAAGTTATAAAGTCATAGTTTATGCTAAGCATGTAGCTAGCAGGGCCAAGTCTTTCCATGGTGTTCAGTATTCAGGGAAGTTTGAATACAATCAAAACAAGTCAAAATATTTTAAAATCATTGTCACCCATATAACATTTTTATCTTCATAAACATTAATGCATGAACCAAACTTGTCCTTAAGGTTGCAAATGAAATGTTCCTATTTAGTTGAACTAAAAGTTATACAGAACATGGGACAGGAAAATCAAGAGATACAAAGCTAAAAACTTCTTTTAAGTAAAATATTTGATATTAAGGAACAATAATTTAGGTAGAGCAAACCAAGCTATTTCATCTGTTTAAAATAAAATACACATTTACTGAATTAAAACATTTGCCTATTTGTTAAAAATAAAGATTTTATATCTGCATACAATTTGGAGATCTAACTGAAAATTCTTTAGGGTCCTGAACCTTGGTTAATTTTAGGCTTAAAGAAATTTCTAAATTTGAATTTGGTGTAAAACTAAAATAATGTACCAAATAATTCTATTTTCAACTGTCTGAAACTTTGACTAATTCCTAACCAAATGTGTCACTAAGGTTGATCTGTGTTCGACCTCAGAAGCCCAGGATTTATAGTATCAAGTTTGGCTTCCAGGAGATCGCAGCGAATCATGGGCAAGCAGATCACAGAGGAATGTTCTGTTCCCAGCTGTGAACAAGACAGAATTAACTCTGAGACACTTCCTCCTGCTGCCCGGGTGGACAAAAAGGTCAAGATGGTTAGCTCTTGTAGTCTCAGTACCAACCGTCAAAACAACAGGCATGTTAAAAATAGATCGTCTATAGACCACCAAAATACAAATGCAGAAAGAATTTAAAATAAAAATAGTTTTAATATATTTAAGTTTCAGCGTCAAGTATTTGAAATACTGTAACGTGAAACCAAGGAGAAAAAGGACAAAACAATAATTTTCCCAAATGAATTAACTTTACAAACTTTGAATCTTAAAATTTTAAAAACAACCATTCTAACCCCAAGGATGACACTTTTCTTAGGAAATTCCTTGGATTCACAAGTAATTCATTAGTAATTAAAGCATGAGGCAAATTTACCACTTTCATTTGTTTATATTTTGATAACTGCATTTTTCTCAGCTCAATTTCTATGGAAATAAAAATACTGTTTACTGTCACAGGAATTGCTTTATCCATCAGTGGGGAACACAGTTAAAATATTATAAGGGTTTTGTTTTTTTTAATGCAATGAAATAATCAAGATATTTCATGGTGGTATGATATATCAATTCTATCATAACCATGTAGAAAACCAGGGGCAACTGCTGTTTTATACATAAGTAGTTACTTAAGACTTATCACCAAGCAGCATGTTTAATAAAGTCTGTGTCATATGTATGATAAAATGTTAAAACATTAATAAAACTAAACTGGTGATAAAAGTAATTCCATCTTACAGACTTTCACATTGAACAAAAATGTACCTTCTAAATAAAAATAATGTTGCAAAGGTAAATATTCCTTTTAAGGCTGCTGAATGCATCACTTTACTAGGAAAGGCTTAGCTGTGTTATTTGCAATTCCCTCATTGCACAACAATGTACATTACTGTCTGTAAGCTCTAATTTGGCATGGCGCATCATTAATGACCTGAATGGTGGCTGTTTCACACATACATATTTAATTACAACAGCTGAACAAATTACATATTTATGCTTTATAAAGGGGATTGCCAGTCTAATTCATTTGCTATGCATGCAGGTACAGGACTCCATCTGCAACAGCATCTGCACAACAAGAGCTAACAATTATCCATTGTACGGCAAGTAAGCATATCTGGGGAAACCTGGAAGGGTGGCTGTCATATTAACCATTTCACTGCCTCGGGCCCTGTATTCCTTCCAGGGATCAAAATTTTTTAAAACAAAAATTGTAGCCCTTATATGCCTTCTTGGTCATTTAACAGAATCGGCCAAGCCTCTCATCTATGCTAATTTCCAATGGATTTAAGATGAGAGAAAGAATTTAAATCCCATAGTACAGGGCGGTTGTACTTCACGTGGCTTCTTATAGTGAGCAGACATTTTCTTATGTGACTTGCAGCCCCAGAACCCAAACACTGGTCTTTAACAGCCTTTGCCAAGACGTCAGTGGAACTTATCTTCAGCAAGAACAGAAGTTAAGAATTTGTTACCACACTCTCCATTACGCCGTAGACCTGGGTTTTTATAGAGAATGGGCCTGAGGAACTTTCGTAAAAGAGAGCACACTCTAAGCCCCTTTTGAGAGTCCCAAGACCTCTGCTGAGCCATTCTTATCATCAATACATTTTCCAGAGAAGCCACAACTAAAAGCTACTATTCCCTCTTTTGGTAATAAAGTCCCGTTCACCAGAGCTGCAACCTCATCTTAAGTGGCTTCAGGACTTTCGTATGTTTAATTTAATATATCCAATGAGTAATATAAATATTCTGGACCATCACTTCTACTTCAAAACCCAAAGAGGAAGAATTAAGAGTCAGCCAATCAATAGTGAGGTTTCCCATTATCATTTAAGGCTCTTGCTAGGCAATAAAGAGGCTCCACGGTGATGGCCCCTAAAAGCTCCTTACGGCGTCTTTGCCTCTTTAGGCCACAAAATCAAAGCATGAGTCAGAGGTGTGGGTTTTTTAATGTTCCCTCTTGAGTGATGGAGTTCAAGCCAGGGGCTGACTGGGTGAGGAGGGGGAAGCAACGGCAGTCCTGGGCACTGCGCGAATAGAGTAAGGGGCATCTGCCCTCCTCCCTGGCGTGAATCCTGAGAAGCCAGGGGGAAGTGAAGGGTGGATACTGAAAGGCACTCCCAGGTCTCCGTGCAGGTCTTGGCTGCACTAGAGCCAAGTTCACATATGGAAAGAGTCCTGATTCACTGAATATCAGCCACCTGTGGAAGTCAGCCTTTGGCCAGAAACCACATTGTGAATGAGAAGACAAGAGCTTATCTGACATCTCTACAGGCCAAAGGACCTTTAGAAGAACCAGGACTTGATCCATGGGGTTGCATATCCAAATCAACTTTCACTATAAAAATAAATCTGCACTCCACGGAGAGTTACTGGAAATGCACCCTCTCCCTGGTGCAGAACCGGGGCTACCAATTCAGTTGGCAAGGAACCACACTGAGAAGGAGGGGCCCGGTCAGGGTTTGAATTCACTGCCCCTTGACTTGCAGGATGCTTGAGGTCAGGCTTCCTGAGGAATTAGCATGGGGCTCCCCCAGGAGCTTCCCATGAAGCAAACAGCTGCCCTCTACGTCCCACTCGCACCTAACACTCCATCAGCTGCCTCAATCAGCAGCCCCAAAGGCAACAACACAGAGGCTTCATGTTGCTTCATACTTTACAAAGGCTTTGATGAACCCTGGAAGGCAGCTGTGTCCAGTTTATGGATGCGAACACTGAGGTTCAGAGACATAGACTCGCCCAACACATACTTAAGAAATGGCAGAACTGGGACCCAAGTTTGGGACTGCCTGACTCCCATTCCTCTGTTCCTCCCCTAAAACGAAACCTAGCTTCACTGCTGCCCCTGCTCTCTTGCTTTGCCTGTGCAAGGCTGTCAACTTCCCAGTGAGAGGCCCCAGGCTGGATGCATCTTTGTCAGCACTAGTAGTGTTGACTTCAAAAGCAAATGCAGCAGAAACTATTGGGGCCCTCCCCCTATGCTGTTCACCCCACCATGGAGCTGGTCTACAGCTGGGGCAGACATGCTTTCCAGTCTCAAACACAAACACCTGAGTCTTTCTGCCTCAGGGCTTTCTCTGTCCACGGGGCAGAGTGGGCAGACTGGAAGTGCAGAATTCATGTGCACACGTACCCCCCCTCAAGCATGGAGGACAAGAGTTGGCTCTTGGTGAAATAATTATGATGATGTTCTACCTCCTGGGAAGTACCCAGAGGGAATGAGCCCCAGTTGGTCACAGCAATAATGTGCTAAGATGCCCTTTACTGGACATTCTTCCTCCCCATACTCCCTGGGATCACCTCCCAAACCTTAGTCTCGGGGCCTGCTTGTGAGGAAACCCCAACAATAAAACAAGTATTAGTGCCAGTAACAAAGTAAGCATGGCCTTTAGGTCCACCGCTAACCATCATCTCACACTACTATTCTACCTCGATCAATTTGTTACCAGAATGATATGTACAGTTGGCACCATCCTTCCAACAGTGGGTGATTCCAGCAAGGCTCTGGCCTTGCCAGAAGATGGTCAGAGAAGCAAATGTTGAGGACACTTGGTTTTGAACCCGGCTTCTGTTTATTTATCCTCAGCAGGTTATTTAGCCTCCATGGTGATCAGCTCCCCACATGTGAAATGAGGAGGATGGCTCCTACCCCAGGGTAGAATTGTGAGGATAAAATAGGGCATTTGTAAAAGCATCTAGAGTATAGCCTAGGTATACAAAAGTGCATCATTATCACTATTATAGAACTAACTGTAAAGCCAAAAGACACCAGTATGATTTGGATGAATGTTAACCGGGAAAAAAAATCTCTAAAGGTAGGATATGAGGTAACAAACTTTTTCTCCTATTGCTCTATCTTCTAGCCACCTTTAATTAACCAAGCGTAATTCCAATGCTTTAGCAAACTAACCCCTTCGCTAGCGTGGGTGATATCACCTAAAAGTTATTGGTGATACTTTGTACCAGCTCTCTGTAAGTCAGTGCCACAGGCACCTTGGCTGACCTTGGCAACTTTCAAACCACAAAGCCATGAGCTACTGCACTTCTGCCTTGATCTCTGGCAATCTGAGGGAAGTGGGCAGAGGGAATAACCAGGGACCCACGTAAGATAAATGAGCTGTTGTAAGGTGCCATATACCAATTCATGCGCTCGAAGGAAGAGATGGATGGTGCCCTGGCAGAGCTGATTTACTGTCTAAGGAGAAAGTCTCCTATAGATCTTCATTAAGAATGCTAACTTCCCAAGGTTGATTTGCAAGAGTGGCTACTGTGTGGGACAAAAGACAAAAAAAAAAAAAAAACCACACACACACAAAGTTTGCAAATGTCAAGGTCTTACAGAACCAATAATAGAGATGGCTCATTAAAGCTCCTCTTTTTTCAGGATGGCTTACCTTTGAGGAGGGGATTATGGAAAGCGGAGTCTGACTAACCTAAAATCAGAGAGTCTTGTATATAATAAATGGTTGTCCAAACCACATACACAGAGGCTAGAACCATTCTTCCTATAAACAGTAACTAGATATAACATAACCGTCTTTAATGATTCAGAACATACCTGAGGATCATGCCATAGGGTTAACTTCTCCATGCTTCAATTTTCTTGTCTTTAAAATACTGATAACAACAGGGAGCTGTAAGAATTAAATGAGCTAATGCACATAATATCACTAGGTAAGTGGTATAATACAGATAGTACTCTTTAAAAATCAGGGTTATTATTATGATTGTCATCACAAATTCACTAAATACTGATTAAGATTATATATATACTAGAGGTTCGATGCACGAAATTCATGCAAGAGTAGGGCTTCCTTCCCCTAGCTGCCAGCACCGACTTCTCTCTGGCACCCGGGACCAAGCTTCCCTTAAAGCCCCGGCTTCGTCTGGAAGGTCGTCCAAAAGGACATCCAGAAGGATGTCCAGTCTAATTAGCATATTATGCTTTTATTATTATGGATAATGTATATATAATCTTAAACAGTATATATACACAATATGGTATAGGACAGTGGTCGGCAAACTCATTAGTCAACAGAGCCAAATATCAATAGTACAATGATTGAAATTTCTTTTGAGAGCCAAATTTTTTAAACTTAAATTTCTTCCAACGCCACTTCTTCAAAATAGACTCGCCCAGGCCGTGGTATTTTGTGGAAGAGCCACACTCAAGAGGCCAAAGAGCCGCATGTGGCTCGCGAGCCACAGTTTGCCGACCACGGGCATAGGAGATTGGAATAACTTGACCCTATAAAATACAAATCAAAAGAACAAATCACCACCTCTTATCCGTGCCCTATCAAAAGTTCGTCCAAGCCCAGCCAGTGTGGCTCAGTGGTTGAGCATTGACCTATGAACCAGGAGGTTATGGTTCAATTCCGGGTCAGGGCACATGCCTGGGTTATGGGCTTGATCCCCAGTGTGGGGTGTGTAGGAGGCAGCCGATCAACAATTCTCTCTCATCATTGATGTTTCTATCTCTCCCTCTCTCTGCCTCTCTGAAATCAATAAAAAATTATTTTGTTAAAGTACATTCAAAAATCCTACCTCTTACAATTCAAAACATAACTTCAGCCCATCACAAGTGGCTCAAATGAACCTTCCCAACAACAAGATCTGTGTCTTCCTTCCTTATGCCCTGGGCACCTATCACAGTGTCTGGCATATCAGAGAAGCTCAAAGGTTCTCAGATGGAACCAAACCAATGTGCCCTTTCTCTAACACATGGGAGCAAAGGCAGAAATACGCTCCCTTCCTTCCTTCTCCGTTTTCAATGCGAATGGCAGATACCAGGTAACGCACTGGTTTGCTACCACATGACAGCAGCTTCGTTCACTCACTCCTGCTTCCTCATTTCCCCTCCCACTGCCAGATGAAACGAAGGATAACAAATCCTTTTAAAAGCCACGGTGCACTCTATCTCTGACCTTGCTCCAAAGTCCTGATGGTGTGTGGAATTCCCCAACCCATTCCATTAAAAGTCCATTTCATTTTTAGACCAGATGGAGAACAAAAGAATTCATCTGCTTCGTGGAGTGTGTGTAGGCGTGCATGTGGCTCTCGGAGCAGGTAACAGTGTCTGGGTAAAGCCGCCCCAACAGCTTCGCAAACTACCCTGGCCTGCTGAGAGCCACACATTTCAAAATGGCCGAAACTAGGCGCAGACCCAGGGTGGGGCTTCTGTAAGTACATTCAGCCATGGACCTCCCATCTGCCTAACACCCTCACCTCCTAGTTGTTTTTTTTTCTTTAAGACACCTCATGTCTGAGAGAAAAAAGGATGAGAGGCAAAATGAAAACTGAAAGACAATATAACAAACAGTGTTTAAAATAGAAAAAAAATAGCCAATCCTAAAGCTTCCCCTCTCTCCATGCATGTCTTTCATCAGCTCTGCCCTGATCATCAATCTCTATTCACTTTTCCCTAACACAGAATAGCGTTTATTGAGAATGTTTTGAGTGCCTGCCAGGCCACTATGCATCCATTATCTCACTTAAGGCCCTTAGGTATCACCCTTATCCCTGCTGGACAGACAGAAACTGGGGCTGAGAGAGGCGAAGTCACTTATCCAAGGTCACACAGCTGGAATGTGGTGGGACTGAGCCATCTGACTATAAGTCTGACGTTCCTTCCCTGGAACACCCTCACCTCCCATAGGAAATGCTTGGGAATATCTTCACAGTCCTGCCCAGAGAGGCGAGAGAAATAAATAAAAGTAAATTAGGAAAAGTAAGGGTCTGATTGAGGGCAAATAAAGCAATCCCTTAGTCTTCCCTTGAGAGTAGATTTGAGGCCCCTACAAATGGGAAATGATAGCTTTCCCACCTTACACCTGAAACTCAAACACCAAAAACATGCATCGTGATACCACCGTCCACATGTATAAAATGTCCCTTCCAAGGGGCCTTCAGAGAAGTTACTTCTCCATCGTCTTCACCATGGATCTGCAGGCTGGCGAGGGCAGATTAGAGATTCTCATGTTTGGACAAACTGGGAGAAACCCCCGGCATGGAGAAGTTAAGAGACATGCTCCTGATCACACAGTGAGTGACCCCAGGCAGTAGGACAAGCCCCTTGACCCCCTTGGTCTCTTCTCATTTTATTTAGTAACCAGTGCAACTCTCTTGGATCTGTCTCTCCCAGCAGACTTTCATGTTTCTCAGCAAGAGCTGCCAATTTTTCTTTCCTAGATGAGCAATGAACCTTCCAAGGGTATCAAAACAAACAGTGGAAAGAGCACTGGCCCTCGAGCCAGAATGAAATCTAGGGGGCTCACATCCCAGTCACTTACGGGTGTGAAACCCTGGGCACAAGACTTGCAAGCACATAGGTTTCGGGTTCCTCACCTGTAATTTGGAAGTAACAATACCTGCCCTCTCTACCTTATGGAGTTGTCAGAAAAATCAAATGAGAGAATGGATATGAAGGGTTCCTTATAAAACTGCAAATACTGTACAAATATAAAGGATTATTATTTTTGGATTCAATAGACTTTCTCAACTGAACGAAGCCCTGTGTAGCTGGATGATCGTGTTATGTTATAAATAACCAAGAAAAATGTTCTGGTTCCTGAAACAATTTTACCAGCCTGCTTGCTCCCATGAAAGGACACTGGTAGTAAAATGAATTAAATCAGCACTCTTTGCTATCTTCAGGACATAAATTGTCACTAGCAGCAGATCACTAGAAGAAGGGCTATTTTCAAAGGCATACAGACCTCTGACTATAAAAAGCTGCCCTTCCCTAGTCTAGAACGCAGGACAAGGGGCAAGGTGGGAGAAAAATGGAGCTGGGGCTGCCTGCTGGTTTTACATCAAGAATTATCCAACATGGACTGCCTTATCTCCAACAGTGGTTGAAAGAGCTCACATGCTAAACTCAGCGTCTTGTTAAATATTTCAAGGATGCTAATGGAACCAGTCAACTCTGTTATGCATCAACAGGCTGGCTTTATCCTAAAACCAATTATAAATAAACGTCTAAATACAGCCTGCTTTAAATATGCATTTTTTTAAAAACACATATCCACCCTTCATGCCATCCGTCACCAGCACATATCTGACTCCTCTTAAACCCACCGTCTACAGGGACCTGGTCCTGCACCTCTGTGACCATTTGCCTTCATAGTCCTGGCTAGTACAGCATTATTTCTAATAACTCCTAAAGGTCCCTTTCTCTTTAGAAAGCAGAAATTCACTGCCAAACACACTGCTTCCATTCACAAGATTATTTATGGTGCTGATAATTGAATTCCAGTCACATGACCAAGGAAGACTGGGTTCAGAGGGAAAAGAACCTAACCATAATTTCTAGAGAGATCCATAAATTACTGCTTTTCTCCCCTGGAGGTTAGAGTCCTTGGATTCTTCCCTAGCATTTAGTCTAAGTTTGGAATCATCACAGAAATTCCTTTCTCTGTACTCAGTGACAAAGCTCCTAAGGTAAATCCTTTGACATCACCCTTTGTATTAACCCGAGGACTCCCCTAGGGGGTGCATCGGAAATCCCCCTCCGAATCAAATGCTGCTGCCTCCATTACAGCTCTCAGTCTTAGAATCAAGGGTATAATCCTATTCCAGGGCTCTTACCCCAACGAAAGCACAGAGTCACGTCCACACCTGCACCAGCACAGGACTGTGAGCATGGTGGCCACAGCAAACGGCAGATTCTCTCATTTCCTCTCAAGTTAGACCACCAGGGCATCTCCTTCATTGCTTTAAGGAAGACCTACCAAATTTTTTTCCTAAATAAGAAATTCCCCCTCCTCCCAAATCCTATATTTAGTGTTTTAACAAAGATGGGAGCTTTAATGATTCAATGTAGCCTACATTACAGAGAGCATTTATCTGGTATTATCCTTTGGCTCAACCAGAGAAGAAATAGCACTACGGCACTTCCAAAATATTTTCAAATTATGCTTAAAATAAAAATACAATGAATAATGTCAGACTGGAAGGAACATCAAACATTTTTTCCCTCTAAGAATTGCCCTCTTAAACATATCACATTTCCATTTGCTTGGCTTCTTATTTCAAGTAGATGGGTTAAACAACATCATCCTATTGTAATACTTTTAGCCTGGAATACATTTAGCATTTCAGAAATTTTTTCACCCGTCCCCTTTATGTCATAGTTTTAGAGAACATAATAAGAGTATTTGATCAAAGATTGGTAATAAAAGAAATTGAGAGAGTAAATGAATCTTCTAAGGTGATGTAGCCAATCTGGTATGCATGTAAAGGCCTTTTACTAAGTATGAACACAAGCACCCATGTGCGCATGTGTGCACACACATACACACACGTATACACACCCACGCATATATACACACCCACGCACATCACAGAGCAAAAGCAAACACTGTGTTAGCAACTTAGGCATTATTTTCTATAAACTTTCTTCCCTTTTCTATTTAGGAAAGAATCTCTCTCTCTCTCTCTCTCTCTCTCTCTCTCTCTCTCTCTCTCTCTCTCTTTCTCCAGTAGCTATTTAAAAGCACACACAGAGACAAAGTCTGCTTCTTTAGAAGTTTATCAAGACCAAACACCTTTGTGGGTGGGCCATCACTGATGTTGGCACAGCCTGGTGATAAGTGTCCAGCCGTTAAAAAGGCAATGACAATTTCTGCTCAGCTCAGACCATCTTCTAAAGTTCCCAAGTAAAGAAATACTTCCTACTATCCTCAGTGAAGAATACTATTTTGCAGGGAAGTTCAAAATGTTACTGATAATTACCCTTGTCATTTAGATGGGAAAAGTGGGGCTGGAGGGCTGGGGGAGCGTATTCCCAGGCAAGAGTTCAGGTTAGGTTACAGTCCTGAACGTTCAAAAACCCTGCATTGGCTGGAGTACAGGGAAAATACCGAGTGCTATGATCCAAGACCATTTACTAGCAAGCTGGGTTTCTGGGCCTATCCTAATAATGTAGGTCTTGGCCATAAATTGCCCAGGAACCCTACAGCTTCTTGGCGGTCATCTCAAGTTTTACAATATACCCACATTTACAGGCATTCTTCTTCCCCCAACTAGGTAAAAGGAAATTGTGGGAATCTGAGCAGCTGTGAACCTGCCCAAATGCCACCTACATTTTAGATCCTTCAGGGAGACAAGTGTGAACTTAAATCATTCACTTAACCTCTTCTGGGGCATGGATGCCTTTGGGAACTTGATGAAAGCTACAGCTGACAGTGTCCAGGAGTTGTATTCAGACAGTTGTCTATGCCTGAGGATCCCCAAGGTAGCTGAATGGGGCCAGACAAAGGAGGCCAACACAGCGCCTACTGACACTCCATAAAATTCTGATTGCCTGACCTATGCTAATTATTACCATGCCTTCCAAGATAAATGGCAAGTACCCCAAGAGTATATGGCAGGAGTAGTGGGAAAATATTCCTTTACATACCACAAAAATATCACAGTGTAATGGCAAATAGCATTTATTACACTATTTTTATTCAAATCCCAGAGAGGAAAGCCAATCTTTGCTGTTCAAATTCAATCAGAAGAAAACTGGTTTAGTCAACTACTCATTTATTAAGCAGGTACTCTATGCAAGAAGCCAGGATTTCCTGAGGATAACAAAGAACCATCAGACTGTTCCTATCCATTGGGAATTCAGAGCCACGTTGGGGAAAGAAAAGACCAAGAGGTTGTTGATATCACAGGCCAGGTTTTAAACCTTTTGATTTTCCCAGTAAGTACCATAATGTCTGGCAAGAACAGGCATTTAGTAAATGCCTATTGACCACTGAACACTTCTAAGTACACAAATATGTAAAACACCAGGCAGCAAAAAAGAATAATACAGAGCCCAACCACAAAGTAGGTAAGGCAATTGTATTGGAAAGTGCGGACCCCTTTCCAAAATAACCACATTCAGTTGCAGAGTCTGAAAGACTTCAGGAGGGACCACACCTAAAACACAGAATGAGGGCTGACAGGCCTCCTCTGGACAGAGATGTGAGGGTAGAAAGAAGAGCATTCCTGGAGGGACAACGGAGAGAGCCCAGTGCGGGGAGTGGGGAGAAACGAACAGCAAGGACCAGTCTGACCAGAACACAGAAGAGTGTCAGGGTGGGGTGGGGCATAAATATTTAGAATCTTCTATTCTTTACTTGTTACAAAATTGGGGCGGGGGGGGAACGGGCTTCCGACCGTCTATGTTGCTTTTTAAGCTTACAGCAGCAGAGGGTAGGGGGGCACGGGGAGTAGGGGGGAGAATACTTGGAGTATTTATCTAAAAGCTTTCAAGATTCTCTAAAATTACGATTATTTTTGTTTTAGGGAGGAATCAACTCAATTTTGTAAATAAAAGCTCCCCTTCAACAGAGTCCAGGCAGGCTATGTTGAACAGTTGCTATTTTATTCATTTAGGTTTCCCACACAGAGGCCTGATATGAGGAGCAAAAGTTTCACAGGTTTGCCATTTGTTTTATGTAACTGCATCTTGTCTCCAACAAAATTATGATAAGACAGACTTTGTTTTCTAAACAAACTTGAGGCCTTCCATAAGCAAAGAAAGCAAGCCTTGCTACAAAAAAGAAAGAAAGAAAAAGAAAGACAAAAGAAGAAAGTGCTGGTAAGTGGGTAAGTGAAAAATATTTAACAACCATTCATAATTAAGCTTTCAAAAAAATGTGATCAAACCTATGGGCTCTCCCAACTAGCATGGCTCAGTGGTTGAGCATCGACCTATGAACCAGGAGGTCACAGTTTGATTCCTTGTCAGGGCACATGCCCGGGTTATGGGCTCAGTCCCCAGTGTGGGGCATACAGGAGGCAGCCAATCAATAATTCTCTCTCATCATTGATGTTTCTATCTACCTCTCTCCCTCTTCCTTCATCTCTGAAATCAATAAAAATCTATTTTTTAAATAAAAGCTATGGGCTTATAGATAATACCAAGACTGCTGTAGCCAAGGCTTAATTTTCAACCTCTTGGAAGACATATGTAACATCAATCCAGAAGCATGAAATAGTCATAGGATATCCCAAATATAGTGCCATTTTAAAGAACTATAACAGGAGAAATTTTTATTAAATACCTTCAAGAATCCTGGTCACAGAAAGTGTTAGTGTCCATAATCTCCCCTTATCACCAGTCTGGGTAACTAAAACTGTTCCTTAAAGGCTCACTAGTTGTATATCTGTTTGAGTTCATGTTATAAATAATGCTCTTTTATTTTTATTTAATCTTTCCCATTAAAAAACTAAATTGCAATTTGCTTTAGCATTTTTCATGTCAAAAACAAGTATTTTTTTCAACTCTCTCTCTCAATATACACCTATTATATGCATGCACACACAGGGATGGGCCACTCAGGCAGAAGTAGATGTACCTAAACTCAGCTGCTGTAGGAAAATAATGTAAATATAAATAAATTCTTTTACTTCCACAAAAGCACTAATTATTAAAGGTGTTGCAATTGGTATTGGCACTATTACATAGATCAGTGTGAGTTAATGCCACAAGCTTATGTGATAGTTAATGCCTCCACTTTTAACATAAATGCAATTGCCAAACTTGGCTTAGACATGTACATAAGGTAACACAGGAATCTTTTAGTAAAAAGTCCTGAGAAGGTCCCCCACAACCGCCAACCAAAGCGCAGACCCATTAGCCCTCCCATCGTCCTTTGTCTGATCCACCAGGTAAATGCAAGGTATCAACTTGGCATGAAATCTTCCTAATCGTATTAAGTTTACATCAATATCTGTGTATGTGAAGAGCATCCAATATAAGAATTTAAGTAACCTTTTGGATTTGAGCTAGGGGGTTTTCCAGGCACACCCAGAAATCTACTGAAGATAAGGATAAGCTATGACACGCTTTTGCAAGATTAGAGGTAGAGGAAATGAAATGCAAAGAAAACTAAAAGGATCACAGCGCCTAAAACCTGCAGATGTTTTCAAGGAAAATAACACCATTTCTGGCTCACAGAAATAACAACAGGATTAATAGTTGCAGATTTGTCCTTTCTCCTCAGATCCTTTTTCAAACTACTTCAAATGAATACATGAAGAATTGATTTTTAAACCCATGTAAATTCTTAGAGACAATGCAGACTGACTTAATTATAATCAATAAAATCTACAGACATTGATGCAACCCAGCAGAAACACTTGCTCCCAAAAAGCAAGGCATAAAAATCACTCCGTGGCTCCCTTTGTACACAACACTGATATGACCTTAATAAATATTTCATTCCTTTCAGTGAATAACCAAGCATCGAGATGGCAAATTTTAATAGCTAGGAAATAATGGCATAATGACTCCACTAAGAAAAGGCCTCCTTTCGAGAAAAGTAAACTTATTCTAACTCTGGTCTTCATTTCCAAAATACATCACAGATCAGCACAGAATCCTAAACAAGCGTACATTTATCTACCCTTTCCCTAAACAGATTGAGGCATTGCTTAAAGAGGTTTACAGGGACTTTTCTCACTACAGCAATGTTAGAAAAGTCACATGGGAAAAGATGTACAATCTTCAAGTATGAGAACATCTTCTTTCTGTCCCAACACAAAGTAAGTGCTCAGCAAATATTCTTGAATTAAGTGACATTTAGGGTATAATCAGCCCATAGTGACTCCCAGCTTCTTACATGAGTTGTAACTAGTAGAGAGTCCAAACCTCGTGAGCAGTTTGGACTACTTTGAGGTTAAGTGCATTATCATACCTTTACCTACATGTACGCCCATCTGCTATTTTTCTTCTCACCCAGCCAGAGTGTGTGGATCTTCTGATATAGGGAAAGAGAATCAGTACTGGGGCATAGAGCTGTGTTCCAAAACCTGAGGCAAGCCACCAGACGTACTAAGAGCCTTGGTGTCTCCATCGAAGAAAGAGGGTGACGATACCCAATTTATAGATTATGAGGATTAAAGAGAGCACGTTTAAAGCATCTGGCACAGTATCTCTCACATGACAGGTATATGCTAAATGAAAACACAATATTTTCCCATACAAATAAGTTCCCTATCCTTTCCCTTGTCTCCAAAGTAATCTGTAATTACAACTCCACTCTAAAGTAGATTTTGATATTGCATCTGCACAGTGTTTTCATTTTTAATCCTAAATAGAGTGTTTAGGGTAGTAAACTAGTTCATGTATCTATCTCTCCCCCTTAAATAATTCTACAATTGTCTCAGCATAGTTTCCCTAATAAAAATTAGTTTTACCTGTGATGTTATAGCTGATAGTTACTGAAATATTTAATTATCCTAGTGTTATTAGAGTTTCCACTAACTTGCTGGGCCTGACAAAATAATTATGTGTTAGAATTACATAACTGTTGTAAAGATTTCTATGATTTTAGGTATTGGTAGGTGACCCATTTATCGTCCCTAAACTCTCCAATACCTTCCCGTATCAAGGAGTAACCATTCAGATTACCTAGAGTATTTAGTTGTTTTCGTTTGGTTTGGCTTTTTCATTTTGGGTTTGTTTGTTTTTTTGAACATCAAGATCATGAAAACCCAAACGTATAGCCCTGAGAAAAAATGATCAGGATCAGGCAGAAATATTTTCTCTTAATTTATATACACATGGTGGCTTCCTGAATTTGCCAAGGACATTAAAGAATAGCTAACTCAGCAGTAAGCTGTAAAAGGTGTAAGCAAAAATATTACAGATGAGTCGACTGGCTGGAGTCAAATAGACTAAATGTACTAAAGGTTTTCCTCTAGTACATGCTTACCTATGATTAAGCGTTCTTCAAACTTCCATAATCCTGGAGTTTAAGTAACTAAATATATACCTGGCTTGGTAGCATCTCAATTACAACCATGTATATAAAACATTCTTTCATATAAGCATTCTTTTAATCAGCTTAAACGTCAGCTTGTGTAAAGCATTTTGGAAAAGTTTCCCAGTGTAAGAGTTAAATGTACAGATAAATAAAAAGACAGGAAAGATTTCTGTCCAATAAAGGTTGTCATAAATCAGATGACAATGATTTCTAGAATAAATATTTATTTTAAAATAAAAACAATTAAAGGAAAATGAAGTTTATCCATAAGTTTAAAAAAGAAAGAAATATGTATGGGGTAATTTAGATATTTTATTGTAAGGTAGTAATACAGGAATATTATTAATTTGTATGTTCTTTTCTAACTTCTCTGCTAAAACTCTAAATAAACTTTACCAAGAATTAAATAAATTCATGTAATGTTCCCTCAGTAGTTTGCTCCCTGTTAGCAATGTATCCCCCTGTAATGCAAAAATATTTGATTAAAAAATAAAGCACTGGCCTTCCCCCAAATGATACTTATTTTATAATGACCAAACCTGGAGACTTTCGATACGTATTGGAAGTTGCAGGATCTCCAGGCCCTGCATCTGCGTTTCCTGCTGAGTTGGCTGCTGTGGCAGGCATGCTTCCTGGCAAATGCCACAGCCATTCACGGCCTCCTCATCACTGCCCACTACAGGGCCTGGCAAGCTGGATACTCATTTCCCCATTTCCGTGCAGTGAGTGATCCAGTTTTAACCAGTGAATCATAAGGAGATGTCACTTACATAGTTTCTCATGAAGTGTTTCCTGATAAATGGAACAAATTAGGCTAGCATGACCCATATCCCCATCCTCTACCTTGAACATACATGACAAGAATTATGAAAAACAAGTCAACAAATAAAATGTCAGGGCAGAAAAATGAAAAGTGCCTGGACGCTTGTTGGTATGAGTGAGCAAACAAGCCAACACTAGTTACCACCTCTGGACTTAACAGTTATGCAAGAAAAATAAACCTTTGTTTAAACCATTGTTTTTTGTTTCTTGCAGCCAACAGCATTCTCAAGATACAGCTGCCATTATTTAAGACATTTACTGATTCATATGAAAATCTGGAGGTCCTGATTCTTTTTAAAAAAAAAGAAAGAAAGAAACCAGGACACTGGTCCCAGGTTTCACACAACACCCAATACCAATTGACTAGAACTAAGGGGCCTTTCCATGGGACTCGCTGACTTTCAGATGGGGCTTGGGCTCTCCCTGTTCACTGCCTACTTCACTCCTTTAGTTACCCTTCCTCCTGCCATAAAAATATGAATTTGAGATCCTAGTATACAGCCTACAAAAGTAAATACTATGCACTCTAAAAACAAATGACCATTATAACCAACAAAATATGTATTTTTTTTTTCCTTCCTAGGTCCAAGGTATCTGGCTTAGATAGTCAAAGTCTCAGTTATGAAAATATATGTTCTTTTGCTACTAACTTTTTCAACAGGCACATAGATTTTGGTTTACACACCTACACAAAGAGGAGAAAGACACCATATGACTACAGGGCCTCATAATACTGGTTAGGGCTAAAGGCAATATGATGGTGATGATATTATGAGAGGCTCGGCAGTGTATGGGGTGCTTTACAAATACTATGCCACTTAATCCAGAAATAAAAGTATTAGGTAGATAATATTACCTTTATTTTTAAAAATATATATTTTTATTGATTTCGGAGAGAAAGGGAGAGTGAGAGATAGAAACATCAATGCTGAGAGAAAAATCATTAATCAGCTGCCTCTTGCACGCCCCCTACTGGGGATTGAGCCCGCAACCCAGGCATGTGCCCTGACCAGGAATCAAATCATAACCTCCTGATTCGTAGGTCGATGCTCAACCACTGAGCAACACTGGTGGGGTTACTTTTACTTTTTTAAATAATGAAAGCAAGTCTCTGAGAAAGTAACTGATTCAAAATCACAGAGTTAACAAGCATTGAACAGAAATCTGAATCTAAGTCTTTCTTACTCTAAGACATATACTATTAGCCATAAGTCATACTGCTTCCCAAAGAAGAGACCTAAAATATCTGCTGTTTTTGAGAAATGTTCCTTAAAATTTCTCATTCCTAGGTAACTACATTCTAACGTGACAATTATGTCAAATGTTTGATTTTTAATACCCATTAGTATAAGGCCTGATTCCGGTATAGGATTTTTTTTTTTCAAAAGGCACTTCCTTCTTAAGTGTAACTGACCTGGTACAGTAAATTCTCAAGATTCAAAAGTGACTCATTTCCAAAGCTCCACACATTAGCAGCTGGTATTATTCAATCTGAGATTTAAATTTATAATGTACTCTTGATAATGTACTCCCAATACATTTTTCACTTCTCTATCTCTTGAATGACACAAGATAAAAAGATCTTTAAGGTATAAATATTTTATATAAACTTTCACTCTGTTTTTTCTCAGCCATTTTCCATTTGCAAACACTAGACATCATGCAAAAAAAAAAAAAAAAAGACGTTGAAAGAGTTTTATGGATTATGTTGGGGGTGCTGAGAACTGCGTATCCATTCTGCTGTGGCAGCAGACACCACAGCTCCCAGCCTCAGCCCTTGCTGGGTAATGAGAATGTTCCACTCTAAATGGAGTCTGATTCAAAGCACTGTTTTTCCATGGGACAGAGAGTGGGCTGGAAGGGAACAAATTCCTGGCATCATCTATAATGATAACTAAGTTTGTGCAAGGCCCTGGGGGTGCCAATGAGACCCTGGGACTGGGTTACATCATTCAGCCAGAAGGGCTACAACACAGCCACTCCTCTCAGGCATAATATAGAAGAGCAGAGGCTTAGCCAATCATTTATAAAGTTCAAGTCCTTCCTTTCACATTGGTAAAATGAAGAGGTTGGCCCGTCCAAGTTTTAGAAACTATCTGCACAGGTTCCCCAGGGCCTTGCTGCTCAAACTGTAATCAGTGTATATTTAACACCTCGCAAGTTTATTAAAAATGCAGAGTGGTGATGAAAAAAACTTAAAAAATAATTTAAAAATGCAGAGTCTCAGGCCCCGCCCCAGACCTTCAGGATCATACTCTGCATAGAACAAGCTTCCAGGTGATTCCTTGCCCTAGGGATCGATTCCAACTCAGTTGCCTCTGGAAGAAAGAACAGAAGGGCCAAAGCTAACAGAGATCCAGTACCCCCACACTATTTTCAACCTAAATATATATATATCTATCTTCCACATGCATCAGATTCTGAAGAAAAGATCCCCGTTTAAAGAAAATCTGAAACCACTGGATAAGATTATCTATAAGGTCATTCAGAATTGCAGATATTCCATAATTATATGAATTTGCAAAGCTTATATTTATCACTTTAAGGATGATTTTGCTTTCCACACTAACTCATTTTGAAGAGCAATCTTCTGTAATGTGTAACCAATATTCTTATACACTAAAACATAACTTGATCTTTTCCCAAAGGTATCATTAAGAACATGAGTTACACAAAAGTGTTCCATCACAGTAAATACTCAAAAAATATTTAGGAATATTAGTATATAGGACATCTGAATGTGCTTGTGTATGTGTGTGTATATATAAATATGCATATATTTATTAAAATGCATGTACTGACATGTATATGTGTATCTGTATGTGTTTATATTTGTACACATATATACATGTATGCACACATATGCACTGTATATACATGTTTTTATATTGCACACATATACATATACAGTATATACATATGTGTGTGCATGTATAGGGTGGAGGGGTCTCAAATTACTGTCCATCTCGACCTCATATCTGCTCTACTTTCAAGAGTGTCTCCACGTCTTCTCTCACCATTCAGCTTGCCAGCTAACACCTCTTGTTGTGTCCACTTTCTAGACTCAAGCAGGTGTCCACTAGAGTTTATTTGCTGCTCTGGAATGAAAAATCAGACTTGTATAAAAGTTGGTAGGCTTCCTTGAGGGTCTCTTCCGAATAAAGATCATGAGCTTTAGTGCTCGAACTTGATAAAATCTACTTTGAATGATCTTAGCTACCATTTACTGAGATACTATGAGAGGCTAGGCAGTGCACGGGTGCTTTACAAATACTATGCCACTTAATCCAGACACAAGTATTAGGTAGATAATATTACCTTTATTTATTTATAAATAAATAACTGGAGGCTGGTTGTGCTTTCTTCTAGTGTTAAGGTATTTTCCCAACTGTACAAACAGAAAACAAAAGCGCAGGGATGTGGAATCTAACCGTAAATGACTTGAAGAAAAACATGAATTTGACTTTCTCAGTTCTCATCTCACACCAACCTACCTTATGCAAATAGACTGATGATCTTTGGGACAGTGCTTGAAATGTCTAAAAATGTTAGATGGGGCTGTGTCATGATGCCAGCTACCAGGAGAGCGGAGAGGAGAAGGGAAGAGAACCTCCTCAGGCTACACGTTCTGACTCCATCAGCTTTCACGGGCCACTAAAGCTGCCTCCAAAGCTGGGATAAGCCAGAAAGGTGTGGGTCAATGCAGTTATTATCTGTTCTGATTTCCAGGGGGGTGAGGCTTAAACCCCCAGGTGATCATCCCTCCTTTCTACATGCTCGGCGAACACCCTTGGAGCATATCAACTCCCAACTCTTCCTATGAGGAAGGCGAGTTTCTCTAGATTGCACCGTAAGGCATCCCTGTGGCTAACCCTATAAAGACAATGCTGAAGCATCCCGTTTCAAAGCTGGATGACACTTCAGAGTGGTTCTCAGAGTTTAGCGTGTATCCGAACCACCTGAAGCACTTGTTAAAAACAGGTTGCTGGGCCCCAGCCCCAGAATTTCTGGCTCAGGAGGTCAGGAAGGGCAGAGAAATGCAGCCAAGTTCCAAGTGATGCTGATGCTGCTGGGCTGGCGACCACACTTTGAGATCCTCTAATCCAGGTCAAGCCTTTATTTTACAGATAAGACGAGGAAAACCAAAATCGTGAAGTGATTGGGCCCAAGGCGCAGAGTGGATGAAAGAAGTGTCGATTCCAGTCCCTCTCTCCTGTCTCACAGTTCAGGGCGCTTCCCATCACAGAACAGCTCACAAGGATTCGATGAAAGGTATTCAAAGAATGTCTTTATCTATAAACAAAGATCATTCGTGTCTTATACTTACGTAGCCTTTGAAAATTTCATCTACATTACCTCATTTGACTCTATATTATCTCTGACGAGGTAGGCAGAGCAAAGATTAGCATCCCCATTTGGGAGATTAGGAAATTGAGACGCAGAGTTGTTAAACAGTATATCCAAAGCTACACAGTTAAGTGCTAAAATGGATGGGCGTGGTCTGAGGTGCTTCAGCAGGACATTCCAGAAAGCTTTTCAGAAACGCAAAATCTCAGACATACCACAGACTGAACTACATCCAAGTCTGCAGCTTACAATATCCCAGCCGATTCATATGCACATTAAAGTTTGGAGAGCATTGAATAGGCCTAGAATCCAGGCCATCTAATTCCAAGACGGATGCCTTTTCTCCCTTTCCTCCCTCGCTGAAAGTCCTGGTCAGTGTCATATTTTGATTAGTTTTCCAACAAAGCCTAAGTAAGAAGTTAACTCTCACCAGGTAAAGGACACTCACAGAGTGTTGCCCTTAAAAAAACATTAAACTAGGTTAAATTACCTTTCTTACGAGTGTTGGTAATTCCTCTGTAGTCATTTTCTTGACTGATGTATAGACCCCTATGAAATGAATCCTCTGAGAAGAAGATGGAAAAAAAACAAGACAGTGATCAATGGATTCAATTAGTTACAGTATAATTCTACCAAGATGAAAAAAAGATCAAGATGCAATGCAACTACTCCAAGGGGGCTAAAATACTTTACCCAGAAAGGACACCATTTCTTTCCCACATTCTTCAACTATTAAGTTTAGGAAAGCACAAAACAGCTGCTCCTAAGACACCTGGGGAAATAACCACAGTAAATGCAAGGCTCCTCACAACTGGAAGTATTTAAATTCTCTTTTAAAGGTCTAGGTAAGATGACAACTGCATTTCTTCACACACAGGAAGTGTTACGCAGACCAATTTCTATAATGACGGCAAGTAAACCCCTCTCGCGACATACAGTCAACCAAGAATGAACTCAGTGGTTGCTGTCAGACCACAATTTTGAAATGTATGCAGGTTTTTCCTTCAACTTTTCAAATCAGTTCTTTTGATTGGGAGTCTGTGTTAAACAGAAAGCAGAATGCTGATACGGTGCACCTGTGCAAAGCTCCTTACTTCAGCATTGCAAAATGTAAATTCAAATGATTTCTTTTACAATATATCAATCCCAGGTATTTAATAGATAAATATAATTTCTGCTAATTTCAGAGGTGCTTTGTGAAAACACATGATTAATCAGGGTAGTAAAATTCCAGTCATTAAAATTAATGCTCAGACCCAGCTGGTGTGGCTCAGTGGACTGAGTATCGGCCCATGGACCAAGAGGTCTGGGTTCGATAACCAATCAGGGCACGAGCCTGGGTTGTGGGCTCGATCCCCAGTAGGGGGCGTGCAGGAGGCAGCCGATCAATGTGTCTCATTGATGTTTCTAACTCTCTCTCCTTCTCCCTTCCTCTCTGAAATCAATAAAAATATATTTTAAAATAACAATAAATAAAATTAAATTAATGCTCAGGGCCCTGGCCGGGTAGCTCAGTTGGTTAAAGCATCATCTCAATATACAAAGGTTGTGGGTCCAATTTCCGGTCAGGGCACATACAGGAATCAACCAATGAATGCATAATAAGTGGAACAACAAATCAATGTCTCTCTCTCTCAAAAAAAAAAAAAAAATTAATGCTCACAACACAGAAACAACCATTTATAACACCTTAGTAGGTCAGCATATTAAATAACACAAAAATTACTTTAGAAAGATTCCCCCCATTAAAATGTTTCTTTCCAGTTTAAAAATAATGTGTTGAATTAATAAAGCTGATCAAGTGATTAATAGAATCCACAATCTTAATCTTATTATTTTCAAAGATGAAAGGGCTTTTCTGCCAAGAGCCAATTGCCTCCATTCGCCTAAGAACAATAAAGTCTGATTGACTGTGAGCTACCTACGCTGAGATAATTTGGCATGGGCATACCTTTAATTCTCTTGCATTTCTTTATCAAGATACACAAAGCTGTTAGTGGTTTATCCCTCTGAAACCTGGGGATCCGTGTAAACAACTTTTAACAGTGGGATTGCACATAACAGTTTACAGAGCACTGTGGCATAATGCAATTCAGAGTTGTTCTTGATTTAAAATGTTTAAAGTCCAACCACAGTGTCAGTCTGCCCAGAGAAATCTCTTATAAAAGTTTTCACACTCTGTTGGGTTAAGAGACAGTGGGTATTAATCCCATGGCTTCTACGCCAAGCTTCCTTTTTGTGGTCAGCAGAGAAGCTATGTGGTTGGTCTGAAAGAGTCCAAAGTCTTTTTTCTGTGTTAAAACAAGGGAAAGTGGGCCGGTTACAGAGTAAAAGAAAAACCACAGCCAGCTCACTCTGCTGTAGCTTTCCCCTTAAATGTGGCCTAGAGCTATTCTGCTTTCCAAAAAAAGGTTTAATTTAAACCATACACAGTGCTGCAGGCTGCCACGTTTCCAAACTCGACATTCCTCTCTAATCTGTGCACTTCAGAACCAACACACTGTTTCCAACGGTACTCAGACGAGCTCTAATAAATAAAATATCACTGCCCATCCATTACTTAATTTGATAATAATACACCCTTTTTTTCCCTTCCTCTATTGATGTTATTCTAAGTGCTTATTCGAGTGTGTGCAACTGCTGTAAACATCACCTCTGAAAAAAAATTCAGTCTGTTCTCCTCTGGAGAGTGAAGGGAAGGGGCAGGGAAGGGGAACTAAAGTAAGGAAACTTAGGAACGCTAGCGAGTGGTCCAGAGCAAGGAAACCGCCACTCTGAGAAGAGACTGCGTTTGCTGCGAACAGCTTCTTGTCTTCACATTTAAAAATAAAAATAATGTTGGCTTGTTTCCTCCTTGGATAGGACATTCGAATCTGTGCCATTATTCGCAATGTCACCGGCAAGCACACAGTCACCCTAGCTCACAGCTACAGAGCAGCCACGTGACCAGCCCAGGTCTCCGGTCATCGGCGTGGCTGGTGCCGATCACCCACGGGCCTCGGTGAACAGAATGAAGGCTCCACAGCTGGGGGGCTTTAATTTTTTGCCACAGTGTATTCACTCGCATGTTCATTAAGAACTCCAACCCCAGCGGGAAGTCCGGCCGCACGGTTTTCCATGCGAGTTGCCATGCTCTATTATACATGACACTTGTCAATTAAAGGGGAAACCCTTTTAAAGCAAACTGAAGTTAAGCTGGTACTTTCTTCAACATCTGATTTACCGCTGCTGTTATCGTCCAAAAGGAAGTTTGTTTTAGAACAATGATAGCAGTAGTAATCCTCCTATTTCAGTAGTGAGGGATTTAAACACATTCAGGGCACTGGGGACCAGTCAAAAGGTTTCTTTCAACAGAACTATGTATTTTCAGTAGTCAAAGGAAGGTCTTACTGATGGGATAACTGCCAACATTGGACAATTTTTCAGCCTAACAGTTTAGAGAATATCATTTTAAACTACCTGGTATAATACAAACGTGGCACAATAGATCAATGCAATGAATTCTCCACAGTCAGTAAAATGCTCTCCCAAATAATGGAATCCATTAATAATGATTACTGCCCCCCGTGCCTTTACCACAAAAGTAATGCCCAATGCTACATCTCAATGGTCTCTAATAAATACACACAAGTCCCACAATAAGAACATAATCACAACATGGCAAATGAGTGCAGATTCCAGCGAGAATACAAATTAAAAAGCCATTATTTTACCTTGTAATAAGCACGTTCCTTATCTGTAAAATGGGGCTTAGAAGAGATGATCTCTCAGGCCCCTTCCAGCTCTTTGAGCCCATGAGGGTTTAAAGTTTTCTCAAGGGTTTTAATTCTTAATGCACTCACTATGGAACTGTCACCAGCACACACATAATAATTAATGCTAATAAGAATCCATGAAACTTTTGCAATGAAACTTTAACTTGGATTGAGCTGGAGGGGAAAGGAAATGTAAGAGAGATTTCAACTTCAGATTTTTAAAGTTGAACAATATTTTGTTTCCTAAAAAACTAAAAGCACATTTGGACTGGTGAAACATACAATTTTCTGGAAATGTAAGTAGGTGACCCAGCATGTATGGACATACTTATGAAAGAATATCTTTAAACTCAAAGCTCAGAACTATATTTCCACTATGTCCTAGCGAATAATGACAATTAGTGTTTGTTTATTCTGTGACCAACACGATAAATCCTTTATGTGACTTACTCTCATTTATTCCTCACAACGAGCTATTATTATCCCCATTTTATAAGTGAGGAAACTGAGGCTTATGGAGATTTAAGTACCCTTTTGAAGGTGAGGACTGATTAAGGAAACAAGGCAGAAATAAACCCAAATTAGTGGAACCCCAGGGCCTAAACTCTTAGCCACAATGCAGACACTGCTGCTTCTTGTTGTTGTTAATTGGATCCATGTTGTAATCTGGTTAAACCCAGTGCCGTCTTCAAAGCCCTCTACTCTCACTTGATGTTGACTACTTGAAACACCAAAGATCAGGCCTCAAGACTGGCTTAAATGCAGACTACTTCTCTGCTATAGATCAGCGATTTCCAACCTTTTTCATCTCATGGCACACATAAACTAATCACTAAAATTCTGCAGCACACCAAAAATTATTTGTTTGCCAATCTGACCCAAAAAAGGCATAATTTTGATTCATTCACACCAGATGGCTATTGTTGTGCTAGCTGTTGTCACTTTTTTATTTGACAATCTAAGGAAAAAGAGGTCAGTGCCCCTAACTCAATCATCAGATAGTGCATGTTTTAAAAATTCTTGCGGCATGCCAGTTGAAAATCACTGCTACAGAGCTTAAATTTGTTCTATTTAAATGTTTGTTTTTAAATTCTCAATCTACAATATTCACCAACAGTCTGAATTGAGATTTTTTTTTTAAAAAAAGTATTCTCCTTAGCTTGGGAGTCAAGTGTCAAACTGTCTCCCACTCCTTTTAACAAGCCTTTAAAATACTCTTTTAATCCTCACCCAAGGGCATGCTTACAGAGAGGAAGGAAGAGGAATTGAGAGAGAGAGAGAGAGAGAGAGAGGGAGAGAGAGAGAGAGAGAGAGAGAGAGGGAGAGGGAGAGAGACAAGATGAGCCCTGACCAGGGATCAAACCTGCAACCCAGGCCTGTGCCCTAACTGGGAATCAAACTGGCAACTCTTTAGTACATGGGATGCCGCTCAACCAGCTCAACCAACTGTCACTCTGGCGGGTCAAAATACTCTTGACTAAAGGGAGAAAATGTAGCAAGGGCCTTGGGGTAAACTTATATTAGGTAGTTTCTTTCCTCTCATCAAATTGTCTCCTTAATGCCAAGTTTTATAGAGACTTCCTTTCCTAAACTGTCCAATAAGGAGACAATTTAATAGTCGTGGACTGGCCCTAGCTGGTTTGGCTCAGTGGACAGAGCATTGGCCTGTGGACTGAAGGGTCGGGTTCGATTCCTGTTAAGGGCACATGCCCAGGTTGCAGGCTTGGTCCCCAGTGGGAGGTGTGCAGGAGGCAGCTGATCAGTGATTCTCTCTCATCATTGATGTTTCTGTCTCTCTCTCCCTCTCCCATCCTCTCTGAAGTCAATGAATATCCTATATAATAAAATCCTAACATGCAAATTGTCCCCTCGGGCTGTTGTTCCACCAGAAGTTCGACAGGGAGACCAAGAGTTCGACCACTCACTATGATGTGCGCTGACCACCAGGGGGCAGTGCAGAACATGGCAGGTGTCAGTGACATAGTGCTGGCAGTGGGCGGCACTGGAGGTACTGCAGGCCCTGATGGGCCCCGACGAGAGTGGGACCGCGGCGGGATGGTAGAGCAGGTGAGCAGGCAGCACCAGGCTAAGGCAGGTGCAAGCAGGGGCCCGATCGCCCTGCCTACGTAGCCCCTCAGACAGTGACTGGCAGTGGCAGGGGTGGGGGGACCTACTGCCTGGCTCCCAGGCGCTGAGGAAGCCAGGCGGGAGTCCCCACCCCATCGATCGCTCTGCAGACGGGATGGTGGAGCAGGTGAGGGGGCGGCGCCAGGCCAAGGTGGGGTGCCAGGTGGCGCTGCAGGGCTGTGAGGCTGAGGGCGCAAGCTGAGGCCCAATCTCCGCAGGCCACCCCAAGGGACCCCACCCATGCACAAATTCGTGCACCAGGCCTCTAGTAAATAAATAAAAGACGTGGACTGTAGAAAGAACTCATGGACATGGACAACAGTTCAGTGATTATGGGGGGAGGGGGGAGGGAAATGGAGGAGGGTATGGGGAATAAATGGTGATGGGAAAAAATAAAATAAAGAAGGGAAAAAAGATGTGGACTACATATGTAGACCAACCCTTTACTTGAAGCGCTGAGGAGAGCAACTCCTAAAAAAATAAACTAAGCACTCACCTACAGTCCTTGGGACATCACATGTCTAAAAAAGCAGGAAGGCCTTGGAGCTATGTTTAGAATATTAAAACCTCAACTAAAACTATACACTTATCCATGAAACAACTGCACAGGCCTGCTAAAACCTCAACTGACTGTTTACACAGAAACTACGGCATATTCTCACTGCTGATGGCCCATTTCTGTCTGTTTGCTTTAAAAATGGGAAAGTAAATTAGTTATTAACCAATGCAGTTTGTCTAGAAGACAAAGGCTTTCTAAACATGCAATAAAAAATAATAGTTAAGGTTCTTATTGATAATTGGGAGTTAGAATTAAAAACATAGTCAAAAGCATCCCCAGCTAACCTAAATCTCAGACCCTCACCATAACAACAAAGCAAAAGATCATGTTATAAACACATAACGACAAGGAATAATAAGCACAGGCCATACGGGCAGATGCCTGAAGCAGGCCGCTGATGCAACATGACGTCACAGGAAACGCTGGGGACGGTGGCAAACTTGACAGTCCAGATTCCACCTAAGGGTGTTCAGATTCCAATGTTTGGAAACACTGTGCTGGCAGCATTCAACTCAGAGAACAACGACTGACCAGCCAGCCCACTCAGTTCACTGACCAGGAGACCTGTTCTTAGAGAAGGAAAGCGACTTGTCTACATTCACTGCCTGGAATGACTGCCCACCTTCAACAACCATGTCAGGACCAGACAGGAAGCTTCCCAATTCCCATCCTTTGGTACATGAACTGAACCAAGCCTGTGCTTATGTTGGGTAAGGCCCACTGGTAAAAGCAGGGCATCCAAGACAAATGACTTAAGATCCCTACCCTCACTCTCCTTCCAGTGGGATACACAGACCAGGAAACAAACATTGCCATACAGCAAGAATGCTACACTGATTCTCTGCTCTCATAACTCCCAGGAGGACACAGAGGTGAAGAGAAGCCAGTGCTACTCAAATTTAAAGTGTTCCATCTTTGTAGAAATGTGCTACTAGGCCATAATGTGTCTGGACTTCATTATTTTCATCTTTAAATAAACATATTCCACAAAAAAAAGGGGGGTTGGGAGGCTCAGATCATGATAATCTTGAAAAGTCTGAGCCCAAAAACACTTCAATGGCCCAGTGATAGATCTCCCAAAATGAGACTTTGTAATAGAAATTTCTGACAGACCTTTAATGATGGCAGCACTATGGGGCTTTGTCTAAGAAAGCCCTCGTATTTTCAGTTTAGAGCATTGTTTATAGGATGCCTTGCAAAGGATTGTATTTGCAAGTGCCTGCCTGAATCAATGAGGTGAAGTTTGACACAAGGAAGGGAAGTGCAAAGTACACTGTTTGAAAAAGCAGGGATTTACCTCCTGGGGTTCAGGAGGCCTGGGACCAGGGACTTCAGGCAGTGAAAGATGCTTTTTTGACTCCTCCGGTTTGTAGAAAAGGTTGAAGTTCAGTCTGGCGCAGTGCAGCATTCCACAAGACCTGCTGCCTCTTTGAGCAGGCGATTAATCTCATGATCGATAGACCATATGATTAGGCACTAATAGCTGATAGGAGGAGAGAATAAACAACCATAAATTTGCTTTGTACTGAGTAATCCAAGTGTAAGCAGGGTCATTTAATGGTCACATTGGGTCATGTTACCTAAGGGGCCATATGGAATAAAAATGGAAGATACATACATTTTTAAAGATCTTCAATTATTAGCTCAGGGTTATGGGACCAGGATGGGGGTCTCTGAGAAACACCTATCAGTGTAGTATTGTTTGGTGACAGATGCAAAGGTTTCTGTGTTCTGAGTGGGGAGGACTGAATGCAGAACAAATAATGGGGCAGCCCCATTGTTGAAATGACTCATCTGTAAGCATCATCATCCACCACCCTCGGTATAGCATGAGCAGCCTTGGGTGGTCTGCCTCATCAGTCCCTGAAACACTGGATTCTATGCCTAGAGGACAAACTAAAAGGAAAGCAGCACTCCAGATCCAGGATAGGACTGTGTGTGTCTCTGAATCAAAGCCATTGCTGGGCTGTTTAATTCCACCTCTGCATGCAGATTACTGCTCTGAGTTCCACGGTGGTTTCTCGGGGTGTCATGAACTTCCAGTATTGGGAATGGTAACACACATGACATAAAAGCTGGGATCCAGAAGGTCATAAATCTAATTCTTTTTTTCTCTCTTCCCCTGGCTTCTTCTCTGTCTAAGACTCTGACCTCCTACATCAGCCCCTTGAAAGAAAGAAATCCATCACCCTCCATCACTCCAGACTAAAATGAAAACCTGAGCCTTCCCTACGCTTTGGATAGTTTTCTCTTGTCTGTGACAAAATTCAAGAAAAATCTGCAAAATGTCAATTTCCCCTCTTATGTATATCCTTCTCTCCACCCAATTCTGAGCCTCAGGGAAGCAAAAAGGCCATAAGCTCTTGCTATTAATGACCATGAAAAAGGAAAGGAAGATACTTTGTTAGCCTAAAAGGAATATGCCAGAGAAAGTATTTGTTGGATTTATAAAAAGAACATCACTGGTCTTGCACTGTGTTCTCAGCCCCACAGCAAACTACACAAATCTCTTTTCTTTGAAAACTATCTGGGAAACAAACCCCTCCAATCACCCTCTCCACTTCTGAATTGTTCCTCCCAGCCCCCATTCTCCTCATCTCCCTCCTTCCTCTTCTTACTAATATGGCCTTTGTGAATTTCCAAAGCCTTTAGGGAAAAACTGTTCACAACCCTTCCCTCTAGTCTAATTGTTCAATACTGCTGATAGCTCTTGAGCCAACAGAAGAGGATTCGATTGGCTCTTTGAGAAGAAAGCCAGCGCTTCAGACACTTTGGGGTTTGTTGGAGGAGTTTTTGTTATTGTTGTTCATGGGAAGCTGGGAAATTCATTCCCTATTCAAAGGCAAGCATTAGCCACACCCCGGGAAAAGTCTGGGGTGTTAAGCAGTTGCTATAACCAAGCCATGTGAGAATTTTAAAATTTGCCCTGAAAATTTTTTCTTGGTTTACATTTATTCAAAGAGTTTCCACTCACAGAATTTCTGAGCTTGAAGACATTTTGGCCAAGTACAATCTATACTATATATAAAAGGCTAATATGCTAAGTGTCCATCTGGGTAATGACATCTCGTAGCAACACCTGGCTTCCTTTCCCTAGCAACTAGCCTCTTGCAGTTTCTTCAGCCCAGGAACACAACTTGCTTTATAGCCAGGTGGAAACATTTTACACTTTAACCGGACATCTGTGAAGCATTTTTCTGTGCCTCATCTCATTTGATCCTCACATAAGTCCTGGAGTAGGTAGATAGGAGACTCGATGGAATCCTATTTTCTTTTCATTAGCCAGAAAATGGAGATTTAGAAAGCTTAGAAATTTGACCCAACTGAAAAGAAGTAAGAAATGGTGGACCTTGAAAATGACTTCAGGTTTTCTCACTGTGCAGAATATAGTCAAACACTGCTGCAGTTAAATATTTTACTCCTGCCCTAATCGGTTTGGCTCAGTGGATAGAGAGTCGGCCTGCAGACTGAAGGGTACCAGGTTCGATTCCGGTCAAGGGCATGTACCTTGGTTGCAGGCACGTCCCCAGTGGGGAGTGTGCGGGAGGCAGCTGATTGATGTTTCTCTCTCATCGATGTTTCTAACTCTCTATCCCTCTCCCTTCCTCTCTAAAAAAAATCAATAAAATATATTTTAAAAAATATTTTACCCTTTGTTCTCCCTGCATGATCTATAATAATAATCTGCTTTGTGTTGATATTTACTGCTGTGTTGCTGACAATTACCTGAAAGAGAAGTTGGGGTGTCTTCACTGGGCTGGAAAAAGTTTAGCTACATCAGAAAGAAGGTCTAATTAAGCAAGTTTATTCTATATATATATATATAAAAGGCTAAGTTGCCCTGACCAGTTTGGCTCAGTAGATAGAGTGTCGGCCTGCGGACTCAAGGGTCCCAGGTTTGATTCCGGTCAAGAGCATGTATGATGGTTGCGGACACATACCCAGTAGGGAGTGTACAGGAGGCAGCTGATTGATGTTTCTCTCTCATTGATGTTTCTAACTCTCTATCCCTCTCCCTTCCTCTCTGTAAAAAAATCAGTAAAATATATTTTTTTAAAAAGGCTAAGTTGACTCACACATGCACGATACATATAAAGCTCTCGCTGGCGCCAATCTCACGTGTGTGTTTTGATCTGTCACTGTCAATCGTGAATTTGGTTGACACATCTATTATAGAGAAAGGGTGAATAGCAATTGTGGAGAGCAGCTACAGCATTTGGACAGGTTCAAGCCTGGGACTAATGAGAGGACACTGTACTCTCATGGCAAAGCCACATGCAGGTCCAAGCTTGGAGGGCAAAGCCCTCCCAGCACAATTATAGCCAAAGGCTATGGTTGTAAGCTTGACCTTATGGTCCGAACCTGTGGTCCCAAGTGGCTGGGCTACAGGAGGTGCAACAAGTGCTGCCAAAACAAAGCTTGATAGAGTTCTCAGGTGCATGTAATTAAGTAGACTCAAAACTCATGAGAACATTGTAAACATCCTGACCACGCCCTTGCTTTGCCTCGTGGGATCTGACTATAAAATAAGGACTCGGCTTACAGGCTGTGGCAGTTTCTCCATCCGAGGACAGTGTCCCACCTGGCCCCAACTGTATTCTCTCTCGTCTGTCTTCTTTAATCCTTCACCACCCCTCCTCAGATTCACCCCTGGCCATGCTGGATGTGGTTCAAGCGATATTAAAATATTTCCTCGAATTAATTTCCTTTCAATGTGCATGAATTCGTGCACCAGGCCACTAGTTGTACCATAAAAGGATGCCCAAAATGTCAAATCAAAAGGGACACACCAGCCCTGGCCAGTGTGCCTCAGGTGGTTTGAACGTCATCCGGTGCACCAGAAGGTGGTGGATTTGATTCCCAATCAGGGCACAAACCTAAGTTGTGGGTTTGATTCCTGATCGGGGTACATGAAGAAGGCAACCCATGAAGTTTCTTTCTCTCTCTCTTTTACCACCACCCCATTCCTCTCTCTAAAAAAAAAAAAAAGTTTTTAAAAAGGGACACTCCAATGTCCAGCCATTTCTCTGCTGAGAATTTCTGGAATAAAAGCCACCCAGCTGGGGCTACTCATATGAACTTCCAGACAGGCAGAGCACTTGCCTGGGAAGAAAACAGTAGAGGGACAGGATAATCGTCTGGTCCAGTGCACTGGGCTCCAGGGGAAGGATATAGAGTGGTGACAGAAAGGGACTTGGCCAAAGAACATGGAGATGAGTGGGGCGAGGCCTTGGCCCCAGAACACGAGTCAGTGTTCTCTCCCCTATATCACCCTAACTCCTAACATGTATATTTAAAAGTTAGTAATCAATTTCAGAACATAGGGAAAACACTCTCGGTTCCTTTCTTAAAATATCTGCATTTTTCCCAGAGGAAGAAGGAAAATCTCCTTTGGAGATGCACAGAGACTGTTTAGATCTAACTCAGCTGCTCTACCCTGGTCTCCATCACCTTGTCCTCATTGAAACTCTCAAGGGCCTGCACCCAGCCTGGTTCAGAGCAGTAACAGTCATAAAGATGTCCACCATTTGCTGAACATCAGATATGGACTAGGACACTTTACAAAATCACTTTTAATTGTCACACAATCCTATGAGTTAATATTGCTCCCCCATTTTACAAATGAAAAAAAAAAACTGAGATAAAGAAACTCAGATGGGCTAAACAACTTGCCCAAAGTCACAGATCCCCAGCAGAGACCAAATCTGAGTCACATCTGTTTTCCACACCAGCTTAAGAATTTAACAGTGAGATTGTCCTACAGCTCTCAGGAGTTAGTTGGTACCGGTACCAGTAGCTAGCCCTTCTGGTTTACATTCTCCCAAGCATGAAAGCAAGGCAGTCTTACACCATTCCCATGGATACCAGAGTTTTATATCACTAAGGCAATCAGAAACAAAGATGAGTCAGTCTTAGCAAAAGCGCTAAGTATAGACTGAGGCTACAGATATGTGGGCAAAAATAAGTAAAGTGGAAGAGACTAAGGATTATTTTTTAATCTTATAAAGCCAAAAGAAAAAGAGGAAAAAATTGATTCACTTATTCTTTCAGCCTCAGCAAATGTTGGCTAAGCACCTTCTCTGCACCAAACTTTCCTAAATTGAATTAGAAAGGGAATGGTTCACTTTCCCACCACTGTTTGCCTATTTATCTCCCTTGATGTCAGCCATACTGAAGGTAATTCATCATCGGTTCTCCTTCGTTGTCCCATTTCACCTGATAGTCTGGAAACGCAATAGAATCTGCTGCTGACTTGATTCTCTGTCCCGACTACAGAGTCATGTTCTGCCCATTTCTAAATGAACCGTACCACCCAACAAAGTAGAGTTTGGGAAATGTAATCCAAATGATGCAAGCAACTGGCAATGATCCACATTCTACTGACGAGAAGGTGCAGATACAGCTTTCCATAGTTGCACTAGTCAGTAGCTTCCTGTTGTTACCCAAAGGTTCACAGAGACATGACACGTGAACCAGCCCTTCAGTGAGATACTACCCAGCAAAACCTGCTCATTAGCCGATGAACCCAGGGACAATGGAATCTTCTGACAGGGTGTGGCTGGCTGACTATTGATCCCCTCCTCCCCATCCCCAAGATGTCCACATCCTGATCCCAGATCCCATGAACATGGCAAAAGGGATTTTGCAGATGTGACCAAGTTGAGGATCTTCAGGTGGGGAGGTTATCCTGCTTTATCCAGGTAGACCCAATGATGTAATCACAAGGTTCCCTGTAAGAGAAAGGCAGGAGGCTCAAAGGTCTGGGAGAAGGAAGCAGAGACTGGATGACGCAGCTATGAGCCAAGGGAAGCCAAACCAGCCTCTGGAAGCTGGAAGAAGCAAGGAACAGATCCCCCCAGGAGCCTCCGGAAGGAACCAGCCCTGCTGAAACCAGACCAGTTTTAGACTTCCTACCTCCAGAACTGTAAGAAAATAAATTTGTGCTGTTTTATTTATTTATTTGTTTGTTTGTTTATCATTTTACTTTTACTTTTTGTTAATCCTCAACTGAGGATATTTTCCCATTGATTTTTAGAAAGGGACAAAGGGAGGGGAAGAGACACAGAGAGACACATTGATTGGTTGCCTCCCGCACACGCCCCAACCAGGGCTGGGGATCAAGTCTGCTACCGAGGTATGTGCCCTTGACTGGAATCAAACCCAGGACCCTTCAGTCTGTGGGCCAATGCTCTATCCACTAAGCCAAACTGGCTAGGGCAATTCATGCTGTTTTAAACCATAGTTTGTGGTCATTTGTTATAGCTGCCATAGGAAACTGAAACACAGAGCTTGCAGTGAAGTGAAGAAGAATTGAGTTAAATTAGCACTGACTTGACCCCACAAATCAGAGCCCCAGGATGTACCAGAGAAGAGAAACAATGACAGTGACAGTGTTCATTACTGATGAAGTTCAACTTCACACATAAACCTTAAAACAGGTGCAGAATACTACAAATGGTTCAACATGCTTATATGACTGAAAGTGAGCAAGCACCAAGTGTCCGAGAAATTAATATGTGAGTGCCTCTGCCATGCCCAGCCCACCCCAGCTCAGCTCTGTGACTAATTCTACTCCAGAGACCCCTAAACACACTCGTGTGTGTGAAGAAGAAAGTAGCCAAGTACCTGGAGGGCAGGGATTTTTGTCCCTCGTGTTCACTGCTGTATGCCCAGCACTTAGAACAATGCCTGGCACACAGTAGGCTCTCAATAATATTTCATGAATTAATGACAGTCTGGAGATAAAAGATAATTTGTGAAGAACAACAAAATCTCCAGTGGATAACATTTCCTCTGAAAGATTATCTGATTGTCCAGACTCTGCCGATTTTGAGAAAACATCCTCCTCATAATTGTACTTCTCATTTTAGCCACACAATGTGACGTGCAATAAAAATGACAAAACAAAAATCCAGAGAGAAAGTCAGTGAAACCAGGTTATATGGCAATATGTTAGCTCCATGTCCCTGCCGTGCTTGAGGACAGCATTAATTTCCTTGAGAGTTTTTCTCCTTGGCTTAGTGCTGAAACGGCACAAAACAGGCAGAGGTTTGATTCTCTTAGATTTACTGTAATGCCACTGGCATTTCGAGAATAAAATATCTATAGGCAGATATGAAGCCCCTTAATTAAATGAAATCTTATAGGCATTTGAAATATTCCAAAGTTAAGGGCTAAGGGGGAGGAGGGGCCATTGCACACCTAGACAGGTGAGGCTTAAGTAACAGCTGTGGCTAAATCACATTTCCAAAAGGACATTGTACATCAGGTATGCCCAGATGCTGGGTCTCATTATTCTGGTTTCTTCTGCTAACAATGGACAAAGGGTAGGAATTAAAGAGCTGCAGGCCTTAGGCTAATGGCTGACACAAAGGAAAATAAACATCTATCCATTTTCTCAAAGAATGTTCCCTGAGCACCTACCCTGTGCCAAGCCCAGAGCTAGATCCTAGAGATATAAAAACAATTTAGTTATTGAGCATTTTCTCTGCACTAAGCAGCTGTGCTAAGTATGAAGTATGGCCCCATTGCTATCGTGTTCATTTTTACAACAAGAAAACTAAAGTTAGAGAGGTTTCATAATTCTCCTGGATTCAGGTGGCTAGGGCTTGGCAAAGAATCGGAATCCATGTACATGTGACTCTAGGGCCCGTATTCTTACACACAAGTGTCCCAGTGTCCCCCAGCACCGGAGCTTTGCCCATCACTAAATGCCACCAGGTCAGACTTCAACATACATACACACATTGGGTAAATCTGGAGACAAAAGTTTTCTACAGAGATACCTGCCACAGGAATACAAAAACATTTTTTGAAGCCTTCCAGAATGGTGGTTTTCAAGCTTTAGTATGCATGAAGATCACTGAGAGGGATTGTGTAACACAGAGTACTGATGCAGGGGGTCTGGAGTAGGGACCAAGGATTTGCAGTTCTAGCAAGTCCTAAGATGAGGTGGATGCTGCTGGTCCAGGGATCACACTTTAAAAACCACCCAGGCATAAATCTGCAATATAACCTCTTTAAGGCAAGAATTCTTTTTTGCTCACTGTATCCAGAAAAAAACACTTGGCACAGAACAGGTATTCAAAAAACATTTACTGACTGAATGAATCTGCTGTGTACTTGAAAAGCAGATAACCAATGTTATTAAAATTGTGTACAAACTAGGTGTAAATAGGTTCTGACTGGAGTCTAGGAGATTATCTCATGATTAAGGGTGTGAGCACCTGAATGAATGTTGTGACATATCCTTTGGCCGATCAAAAGCATGTGTCAATGTATGGGTGCTGTTATTGCAACCTTTCTCAATCACGGTGATTTGGCACATTGGAAAGAACATGGAATTGTGCTAATTCTATACTTATTAAGTACAAATTCTCCACAGCTAACGCTGTATAGCTGAATTTTCCAGCGTAAGTTCCCCATCCAGTAAAGCTTACTTTTCTCTTCTATAAAATGGGTTCTGGAAGATAAAAAAATAACATATCTGCAGTGTTCAGCTATGTGTCTAGCACGTGGTGCTAATTCTTCAGTGGTAGCTATGATTAACTTCATCATAAACACACCTCTGTCAGAAGTCCTGAGCTTCGGTAAATAGTCATTCACGCAACAATATTCAGCAAATATTTACCAAGCACGTCATTCACTCTGTGGGCATGTTTGATTCTCACATGCCACATTGAGTAATGGGTTAAAAACATGCCTTTCCCAGATTTTTTTTTGATACCCCAAAGGGCTTGTTCTCAAAACCTTGGGAGGAGAGATCCAAAACAGCGTCCTGGAAGAGCTCGGGGGCAAGAATCAACAGGAGTTATGTAAAGAGGTGAAGCAAGCCAGGTGTTCCTCCTCGCTGAGGAGGCATGAAGAGGGTTGAGTCAACAAGCCTACTTGCTCTGGGGCCAAACAGTCACCACACACGCGGTTCTCCTGGCAGGTGTGAACGCATCAGAAGAGAAGCTGCACTGTCCGGTAGGCACAGCCTGGAGGTTCTATCCCAGGCTCCCTCTGACATTCTTGGCACATGGCTAACCGTTCGAGATGCCATGAGTCTCACGGGTGTCTTCCAGTCTCCTTCCCTGAAACACTAAAGGCAACACAAGATGCCCCTCCCTCTGGAAAATACTTCAGGGCAAGTTAGTATATTTGCCTCAAGTCATCCTGTTAAGAAAGCTAAAATTACAATGGAGGGAACCCATAACAGAAAGCAACCTTGACAATTTCGTATTCCTGTGTTCATTCATAATGTAAAAGACTGAGAAAGGTACCCATTTGGACTCTTGGGAATAGGAAAATCCCAAAACCATAGTTTACTATTTTCAAAGGAGTTTCAATATGGGCAGAAATCAAGAATACTGTTCTTCAGGCTAAGTTTATATCCTGAAATATGCTTCTTGTAAGAAATAATTTTTAAAATGTAGAATCTAAAATTAAGCAAAAATAACATACAGTATGTTCAGCTTTGAAATTTGCCGGGATTCAGCCAAGTTTACCATAAACAGAAGGCAGAATTGTCTATTTTTAACTTTACAGCCCTTGGGTGATTAAAATTTTGAGCCATAATAAACACTTTTTTCTTCTTTGCAACATAATTTCTCATTTGAAATTGCAGCCTTTTTTGTTGTTTAGGAGATATGGATTGAGCACTTTGTGTTTTTCTAATTCTTTCTTAAACGCAAATTTCTTGCAGAGACTAAATGCATGCATTAGCATGCCAAAAGCACAGATTTTTTTTTTTTAAGAAGAAAAGAAAAAGAACCTTACCAAGACCCAAAACTAAATTGCCTTCTCTTCTCCAGTTTTAACTAACAATTAGCATTTGGACAGTTGCCTTTTAGGAGCAAAATACAGTAACAGATCTCACCATTCTGTCTACATAAGTGGAATCACCACAAACACCTCACCATCACCCAGATTATGTGGCAATTTGTAGTGTTTGCAGATCTATTATGTCAGCAGAAAGTGCATCTTCCCACCAGGAAAGACAGTTGTGTGTGTAATAAACCAATAGCCTTTGACACACCAGTTAATTACATCAGTTAGCTACTATCTTCTGAGCATGATTGCAGTGTTAATGAAACTATTTTGGTGTGGAAATGAAACAGGTCACGACCAGCAGATGAGGAAACAGAAGGGATTTAAGGGGCATATAGAATGTCAGTGTGCTGAGTCACACAGAATTTAACCTTGGCCCCCAAACAGGATGTGAAATTTTCCCCTCTGCTGTGAGTATTCTTTTCCTCTGGCATCACTCAGGGCTAACTAGCTCACAACTCTTTAGAAATTAACAAGTTTAAAAGTCTTGCCTCCCCATCAAGAGCTCTCAGCAAAACGAGTTCATTGGTGATGAACTAAAGCCCATTACCATAGGTGCTGACTTTAAATGCCAGGGTTTTCTCCTCGAGGGGAAGGGACAAGTGAAAGATGATGCTCAGTTTCTGGTCTGGATGACAGGGTGAGGAGTGGTAACAGCTACTCATTTTGAAATACAGCAAGATGAGCAAGCAGATTTGTTGGAAACACGCGTCAGGCAGTACAAAATGTTAACTCAGTTCGTGTTTACCTGTTTTTTCCTGTGGGTTTGGGGCTCCAGTGAAAGACCCTCCTACTCTGTCTTGTGGAGCAACAGACAATATCCCAGACACTTCAATATTTAAGCCTGCTCTTAAGGAATCTCTTCTCCAGGCTTTAATAGCCACACTTTCCTCTACTGCCCCTGTTCGAATGTGATTTCCTGATCCATTAGCATCCAGGTCTCCAGTCTGTTGGCAAACCTCTAAGCATTTTGTACCCAAAACTGGGCAAAAACATTCCAGTTGTGGTCTGACCACAGCCCAACACAGCATTAGCTTTAGAAAACGGCAATGTCGCATTGCTGGCCCCTGTTAATCTTGTGGTCAACTTACACTCTTGGGTGGTTTCCACATGAACTGCTGTCAAATTAGGTCTCCTCCACCCTTCCTTTGTATAATGAAGTCTCTAATTGTAAATGCAGGGTGCCCTGTCCCTAGCCTGCCTACATTTAACAGAAAATGAGGATTTTCATTCCATTCTTACCAATTCTGTCCCCAACTTTGCCAGCATGTCTTCTGGAATGAGCCTGCCTATGCTACATTCCAAAGGGGAAACCAGTCTGAAAAAGTCCATATCCCTTTATCACTGGCTTTTCCATATTTCAGACTACGTAACAAATTGCATCTTTCCCCTACAGAAAATAGGTAAAGCCACTAAGGGGCAGGGGACCTGCACACAGGGAACAAGATGACTTCTCATCAGTCTTGGAACAATGCAAATCTATTATATTTTTCTTATTCTGGAGTACAAAATTTATATTTTTATAGTGCAAATTTAGATATTATACACTGCCTTCCTCTACCCTCTCCAACCCCGCATTAAAAAAATAAAAAAACACCGCTAGATATTTACCAACATCCTGGAGACCAGTAAACAATTTAGGTCTTTTCTGTAGGCAGGAGTCGGGAATGTTGATTGGATTTACTTAGCTATCAGTATGTAACAGGCTGTGTAGCCCTCAGGGCAGAGGTAAAAAAAAAAGTGTAAAGGAAAGAGCTATGTTTAAAAAAAAAAAAAAAAGTACACTGGCCAATTTCCAGTACTTATCTCAGCCTTGCAGCCCCACTGCCTGGCTATCTTGGGGTCATTTGAGGATTCGGAGCTTAGGGAGTGAGTGGTCTCGAGGCTTCTCCCTCCCTGGATGTTCCTGCCATCATTTATTGAGTATCGTTCAAGTTTGGCGGAGCCTAATGTCTGGATTTACACCAGGTCATGGAGCTGCATTGGGGGGAGGAGGGGGGGACGGGTGGAGGTTACTCTTCTACTCAGCTCTCAAAACTTCCTGCAAACTCAATGCCTTAGCAGATATCAAACATTTTCTTTGTAAAAGTCCCTAAGAGGAAGATGGTAGGAGTAGAAATATGCTGAACCTGATGCTTATCAATGTTAGCAATTAGAATGAACTTCTTAATAGTTAAACTCATGGCATAGTCTTTTAAAGAAGAATGGGAATACATCTGTTTGGGGTAATTTAGATGTAGCTGTGCCTAAAGGCAGGAGGAAAGACAAGATCACTTCCTAATAACGGAGTTCATTAACAGCGCAGGCCCAAATGACTCAGAATTGAGACAAGAGAGAGAATTATGAAATCTCAAGTTTAGGGAATGCTGATTTGTATCAGCCACTAACTCCCCAGACTACCTTTCAGGGAAGGTATCCTAACATCTTTCGTTACTTTCTGGTCTGCAAAGGAGATGCCTAGGAATCTCTCAGGGGAAAGAACAAGTTCTCTTTGAAGAGGAGCATCCCTGATTTAAAAAGTCAGCTGCAGGCCACCTGGTTCTGTAGAACCAAGAAGCCCACAGAACCCTCTGGGAGATGCCCAATCTGAAGACACTGTCTCGGTACACTCACCACAGAGGCTACTCAGGTCAGGTTCTAAGCTGTCCTCTGCAAATCGTTTTTCTTTTTAGCCTCAGAGTGACTAAATGAGTTCAGAATTAGTTCTATTTTACAGATTAGGAAACCGAGATTCTGAGAGTTTAAAATGACTAATTCTTTATTAGAAAGTGAGAGCCCACATTTGACCACAAATTGGTCTGACCACAAAGATCCTTTCCACCTCTAAGGAAGCCGGGGTAACATCAGTGTATTCTGAAAATAATTTCTGTTTTACTAAAAGTAATTGAGAGAATTCTGTTGCTCTTTGGTTCTCTGAAAATGCCATAATCACTTTTTTTTCTTGGCCCTGATCTTTGCTCCTAATTCGGCCTCTTTCAACAAGAGAGAGAGAGAGAGAGAGAGAGAGAGAGAGAGAGAGAGAGAGAGAGAGAGAGAGAGAGGGGGGAGGAGAGGAAGGAAATGAGCTAATAGTAACAATAGAGAACACTTAATTTTTACATGCTAATTAAGGAGTAAGCAACATCTATCACCACTGGATAAGATTTCAGGGTTTCTATATTTCTTCCTCTGATTTGACAAACAATTCTGAGAAACCACTTCTGACACTTAGGCTGAAAGTCCGGGACAACCAAAACACCTGTGCCTGAGTTGGCACACCTGAGTGCAGGCTCTTCCCCTGGCTGCACACCTGCAATCACCAGGGGAGCTTTAAACATACGAATGCCCCATCCCATCCCAGGTGATGCTAAGAGGGCAGCGAAGACTGAGACCCACAGTCCGAAAGCAATGGAACTGAAGGTTAAACACAACACAAATAAGTCTGTTTAGAATTCACCCAAGGACAAAAAGAAAGAGCTGGGTATCCCGGTAACTTATACGGCAAATCTAGTTTTAAAAGTGATACCCATTTGCGCTGGTTTTCCATCTAACTGCCCCAAGCCCGCCCTGGGTCCCAATTCTGGTTTTCCTATGGTAGCAACTTTTTTTTAATTAGACTTTTATTTTATTTTTATTTTTTGGTTAATCCTCACCCAAAAATATTTTTCCATTGATTTTTAAAGAGAGTAGAAGGGAGGGGGAGAGACCTAGAGAGAGAAATATAGATGTGAGAGAGACATCAATTGGCTGCCTCCTGCACATGGCCAGACCAGGGCCGGGGATCAAGTCTGCAACCAAGGTACATGCCCTTGACTGGAATCGAACCCGGGACTCTTCAGTCCGCAGGTTGACACTCTATCCACTGAGCCAAACTGGCTAGGTAGGGCCTAACTTCTTTCCTCACCTTCTGGTCTGTAAAAGAGAGTAATATCTACCACGCAGAGTTGTTTTCAAAATTAAATGAAATTTAAAAAGGCATACAAGATGCTTAGCACGAAGCACTTAATAAGTTTCAACCTTCTGAAACATCTCTCCATTTGGCTGCTCTAGGCTTTAAACAATTCACTTATTATGTTTGAGTCACCATTCTTTCCAAAAACCCTAAGTTTCTGTCCTCAGCACTTTCCCTTAAAATGATCTTCACATGAGATTATGTGAAGAATATTTACATTCATAATTCAATTTACATATTTATAGGGTAGTTCACTAGAAAGGACTAAGTGGAAGTTTCTTTTAAATATGAGGCATCTATTTTTGAGCACCTATTATGTGCTAGGTATTATGCCAAGTAGTCAGTACTTACATTTAATGTTATTTCATTCTTATAAAGCCTCTTCAGGAAAAGAATTATTTTGCTCATTTTATTGATGATGAAATTAGCTTTCACAGAGGTAAAGTAACGTGCACACATACACACACAAAGAGACAGCAGGAGAACTTGCAGGAATTTGAACTCAGGTCTGTCAAAACTCCAAAGTCAGGCCATAACTGTGTCTCCCAGTGTGTAAAAAAAACTTGATATTTCAAGTGTATATGAATACTTTACATACAAAGCATTCATAAAATGTTTTGTGCATATGTGTGCACATGCCAAACTTCAAAATATTTAAGTATAAACTGTACTTTTGTACTTGGAACAGCATCATAAAATTAACTTCGAAATCGATATTGAAATTCATCTAGTTTCTGTTTAGCAATTGGGTTAATTTACCTCTCATGAAAGTGTTAGAAAGGTTCTAAAGCACCTCCCCCCAGCCCTTTTTTACTACCCAATCTTTTTATGAGCCCTGATGTTGATTGCCTTCCCAGGGCATCTACTGGTTTGCGTATAATCTGTCTAATTAAATCTAAAGAAGAGATGTTTCAGGGAGTGCCATTTCATCATTTCCTCCTATGCTCCACGCTGTGGACTTTAATGAGGACCTAGACCCCATCTTAACTCGGCCTTCGTTTCAGCACAGATGAGCTGTACTTGTTAAGACCGTCCTCACTTGTCAGGAAAAATAGCTTTATTAAGGTCATGGAATGCGGAGAGTTTGATTAAAGCTAATCAAGGAAGAAAGCCCGGCTGCAGCCTGGTGAATCAAGCCCAGAACAACATGTTCAACATAACTTCACCTCGCCTATATGCTAAAAGCAGACATAAATAAGATCAGGTTTCTACAAAGAATGCATGGACAAATGCAGGCATATTACATGCTGTACTACATCTCCTGAGTTGAACAACTCTTTCAGGAAGCAGCATATATTTTAAGCTGCATGGATGCAAGTGACAGTGGAGGGTTGTCAATAGCCCCTGTCATTTAAAAAAAAAAAATTGGCAGGGGCAGGAGGGTAGCAGGCATTACATTCTTCCAGATTTAAAATGTGTGATCTATGGCTATATCTGGCCAACGATGGTCATCAAAAAGTTAGGTTTCAGCTTTGTAAACCTGAGTGATGGTCATTAGCAAGTGTGATGCTAAAGCATTCAGCACTAATAGTATTTTGGCAAGCTCTTCTACATGGGATTTATAATATCATTTTAGTTTTAAGAAAATTCAACGATAACAGGAAAGAATAGTAGAAGTCTGGAAATCTCAGGAACCAGCTATAGCCCTGACTCCAAAATAACTGGTCACGTGACCTTCCAACAGCATCTAGGCCTGGGCTTTCGGGGCCTAGGTGCTTCCAAGAGCCAAATGAGACTACATAGTCTCTTAAAATCTCCAGGTTCTACCATGCTATTAAAGTCTACTCCAGCCTTCACACCATTTTCTTCCTAATTTAAGGCAATAGGGTCATCGACGGGCCCCCCTATCTTGTTAGTCAATCCTTAAATTTAAGAATTCCAAGTCGAAAAGTAACAGTGGAGAATGAGTGGAAAGCCTTGAGGAGTTCTGAAAACAAAAAACAACTGCCCGGATGACGATGACCTCTTTTTTCTTTGTTAATACTTTTCTAATTACTTTTTACCCTTTTCCCTCCCAGGTGTGCAGCTTTGGGACATATTATTATTAAAACACACGCTCTTGTTTTAAAAATATCTTTATAGCTAATTCCATGACACTGCTTTTAGCCAGACTCTATGTTAAATTCATAATTATCAATGTACACTATTAACAATACATACTTTAATTTGGTAAATCAAAGAAAGAATCTGGAAGTGGTCGTTATCTAAGAGCGCCAGTCAAATGTTATATCTTGTATAGCTGAAACAGGTAAGGAATTTCACGAGACATGTGTACTCGAGTTTTAGAGTTCTGCGGAGTAAAGGGGACTCGAGAAATCAGGGGCCCTCTCCTTCCACATTAGCCTGACTCACCACCTTTTTCTGATTTACCGGAGGTAATGGAATACAGGGGCTTAGGAAGAACAGGGGAGAGCTGTGCATAATGGGATTTAAATAATCTGATTTTCCTAAGAAAGAAATCGAGAAGCAAAGAGATAAAGGATTTTCTGTACACACACACACACACACACACACACACACACACACACACACACACTTTCTCACACACTTCTTTAAAGCACCCTGTGGTTTCCAGAGCACTTTTGTATCCCTTAGATATCATTTAATCATTTTTTAAATATTGAAGGCAAGAAGAGCTGGTACTATTATTTCCAATGTTTAGGAAACAGAGAAACCACCACGTTAAAGCGACTTCCACATGTGTTGTTAATGGCAGTGCCAGAAGTATTCTGAATTCTAATTGAATGCTATCCCTAGTTACGTTATTTTTTTTTTAACTCTACAAACATTTATTGAGTGCCAGTTATGTGCCAGGCATTGCTCCTGATATACTCGGAAAACAACAGGAACAAGACCAATTAGGTCCTTTCCTTCCTAAAACATTCTAAGTGCCCATCCTCATGTATTTACAATAGGTATAGTTTAATATATATGGCTTTCCTACACTTTTGTATACCAACCAGTTTATGAGACTCATTAAAAATTAAGATCACGTATAAATATTTATTATTTTTAAGAACTGCACTCATTAGGTCAACACAGAACAAACAAACCCAGCCACTCCCGCCTCCTTCCTTCCTCATTCCTCTACACAGCTAGCCTTTTAAAACAATCTAAGTAAATAGCAAAGTAACATCTATTAGAGCTACACATTTGTTCACATGCTGAGAAGTGGGGGGGGGATGTCTATAAAAGTCTTTAGAAAAAGAAGAGGTTCAAAATTATGAAGAGAGCTTTTCTTAAGGATCATTTTAAGCACACACACGAGATCTTAAAGCATACACACCGACATCTTGTTTGGGAAAAGTTTGTTCCTTTTTCTTTCTTCTTTTTAATTTACACAAAGCACAGTCTTAAAAAGCCTGGGGAGGGGGGCGGGAATGTCTGCTCCCCATCTCTAGCTCTGTTGCTGAATGAAAGATCGACAGGAAATTAACGCAGTGGTAGGGAGTTTCTTGCCAAGAGTGAGCTCCGAAACAAAAGAGCCACTATTGTGTAAGAAAATCTGACATCTCTACCCTCGGCCATGTTCTAAACTTCAGCAGTCCTTTAGTTTGATCTATGATTTGTTCTAAACTTTTAACATATAAATGTAAAATGTTGCATTACTCCTCGTCTTCTAACTCTTCCTAAAAAAGAAGCAAACTTTGTTTCTTTGTTCCTCTCTTCTCTCCTTGACTGTCTTTTTAACCAGCAACAGAGTTAGTCAGTGATTTCAACTATTTCCCTTCTTTTCCCATCCACGCCAAAAGCACACTACTTCAGAGGCTTACAAGATTTCAGATGCTACCCAGTTACCCGAGATTATGGTATTAACCTTTGTTGTTTGGCCTGATGATACAGAAAAATGCTCATTTTTCTGATAAATTTGTGAACCTGACATTGCTGCTCATTCCCCATTTTGCATTGCGTTTGCAACATTAACACCATGGAAAGAATACAAACCATGATGGTGGAAGTCAGTGATCTAATAATTTAAAGTCAAACCAAGTGCTGTTCAGGTACCTCCACTGAGAATGATCCATTTATGAGGTGAACTTAAAAAGTGAGGTTCAATTAGTCATCACCTTGGACTGCTTTGTTTGATATTCAGTGCTAATCTCTCAGATAACTTTTTATTTACAAAAATATATTTTTTTATTGATTTCAGAGAGGAAAGGAGAGGGAGAGAGAGAAACATCAATGATGAAAGAGAATCATTGATAGGCTGCCTCCTACACACCCACACTGGGGATCGAGCTGCAACCTGGGCATATGTCCTGACCAGGAATTGAACCATGACCTCCTGGTTCATAGGTCGACACTCAACCACTGAGCCACACTGGCCAGGCTCAGATAACTTTTTAAATGAATTCTCTTGATTCGTTTTTGTCCAAAATGACATAACCAAAAAGGCTGTCACATCTCGACTGCTATTCCCAAAGAGAAAATTGGGTTTACTTCATTTCAAGCAACTGGTTTACCTTTATTTAATTGCTTCTAAAGAAATGTATAGACTTGTGACCTACCAACACAAAATCATGTTCCTCTGCTATTTTAATAGGTGCCAATAAAGCCAGAAGTAGGAAAAAGTCACCAAAGTCTCAGCTGTAGAAGTTTTCTGGGCACATTCCAAAAGTCTACATCTGCTTGGCAAGGACTCAGAAAAGAGATACGGTTACTCTTTTTACAGTCACATAGCTTTCCCAGGCTTCAGTGTATGAAAAACAGCTTGTTCTGTATCAGAAGAAAACCCAACCATATTTGCAAAAATCACATACTCACTATTCTGCCCCCATCAACTGAAAAATTATTGCTATCCACAGAACCAAAATCATCAATGATATGGTTATCATATATTGTCATGTTCACGTGGGCTGAGAGTCCAAGTGGGAATCCTATCTTCCTTTTCTTTTTGCAACATAAACACTTAAGCATTTAGTGATAAAATATTAAAAGCATAAGGCTCCAGACCCAGTGAGCACAAGTTGCTGAGATAGCACCAACTCCAAGGAAAGGTGTCAAGTATGTTAAAATATGGCTCTAGCTTAGACATTAGGGGCCCTAGTCTCTCCCTAATATGCTTGCCTTATTCCTACTGTCCACAGCTGAATGTGCATGTCAGCACTAAAATGCACCCCTTAAAATCTAGGAAGGAGATTCACCACATCTCTGTCAATACACAATGTAATTGTCACATTTGTTCAACACAAACAACAGGTCTAGACACTTTTTTAAATTATAACATTAACTGATCTTTTGTCACCACTAATTACAGTGATAACATCAGGTTTACTTTAGTAGCAGGAGTCAACTTTGGGCTGCTGGACAATACATCAATGGGAAAGACAGCAGAAAACAAGAATTTAATGGGGAAAGAGTATTATTATTATATATATATATATAAAAGCCTAAGTGACTGTCCGACTGTTCGACCGGTAGCTATGATGCACAATGACCACCAGGGGGCAGACGCTCAATGCAGGAGCTGCAGAGCTACAGTGACTTGGCAGCTGCGGTTCTCGGGTGACGCACCCTGAACCAGAGAGGAGGGAGCCCGATTCCAGGGTGCATCACCCAAGAACCACCCTCTCACAATCTGAGACCCCTTGGGGGATATTGGAGAGCTGGTTTCGGCCCAATCCCCACAGGCCAGGCCGAGGGACCCCACCGGTGCACGAATCCGTGCATCAGACCTCTAGTTATAAAATAAGAAATGTTTATCTCAATCGGGTGCATTTTAATATTTTAATAAATCTCATTTCTTGTGAAAACTTCATTTGGTCTCTTCTCGATTAAAGTTCATACTGCTATTATATAAAACATTCCCTCATTGTTGGGAAATTACAGAGTAGGAAGACTAGGTTGATGACCAGAAAAGCTACCTTTGTGCCTTGGGGAAAAAAAAGTTGCATGAACCTGTCATAGCCCTAGTCTGTTAGAAATGTAAGGGACTTTAATGGGCATTTTAGTAGAACCACTTAAAATTAAGTGATGAATTGGAATGGGAAAAGTTATTCCAATAAAAGCAAACAAATTAACTAACCTGACCTTGGTCCACATAAAAGATTCATTTTCTTAATGGAAACAAACTCTTTGTGTCTAGCTCAGGTTTAACCACTGAAGTGTACGTGGAACCTAAATTAAGCTATAGAAATGTATGCCTCCAGACACTCAGGTGTACATGCCCAAGTAGGTAAGAGTTCTTATAGCTGTGAGGTATGCCGCTGGCATGGTCTAGTATGACCCACTTCTACAATGATTACCACATGAGTCAGAAACCTGTTAAGACCCAATTAACAAAAATGTTATGCATCACTGATGCATGCTTTGTCCAGAGCTTAATTCCACTATTTTCCTTAGTAAATTCTGCCTTTTCTACTCATTAACTTTCTCTTCCCTTGGGTACAAGTAGCAACTTTGCCCGTTTTGTTTAAAAAAGGTTACAGAAGATCTGAAAGTAAGGGCAATGGGATGTCTTTTTGTCCATTACCCTAAAAGAGTAAGATAACATCTGTCTTCATCACACATTTGGCATCTCAGATGTCGTAAAAACTGCTCATTTCATGAGCAGTTTGAAAGATAACATCAATGTAGCCCAACCAAACTGGAAGTGGGTTGGTCTTTCCTCTTCTTCCTCCCTGAGCAACCAAAAGTGTTTTCAAACAAAGTGGAAGTAATTACTGAATAAGTCACTCTGGGAGCAGCTCAGAGTCTAGGCTGAGGAGACAGGACTATCATGCTTGAAGCAACCAAGGACAGTGACTTTGGCTTTTTGAAGAAAAAAAAAAAAAGCCTAGTAAGATTCATCACATAAGAACCACTACACTGAGTCAATTCCCTTGTCAATCAAGCCAGGATTCTAACTCGAACTGTGCCCCCAAGAGACAATTTGTAGGAAGACATGGATGTGCTCTGAATGTCTCTTAACATTCCTAACTTCGTGATATGTTTTTAAACATATTCACTGTCTCTATACTCTCCATGGAAAATGTCTCTAATGTGAAATACCTCAAAGAACTAGTAACATCAGATAAGAAAGTATGTTTGTTTTTTTCCTATGGGTGTTTCACTTGTACAGAAACTGTCATTTAAAACCAAGTTGCATGGACTTATATTCTTACTCTGTAAGAGAAAGGGGGATGGATATATAGATTTATTTATTTATAACATTTTCATAATAAAATAATCCTGGGGTAACTGGGATACTTCTATATGATCTAGAAATGACCTTTCCTTAATCTTACCACTTTTAACATTTAAAAGATTTTAAAAAGTAAAGCATGAGGTAAGCATCACCATTTGCTGGCGAGCATACCAGTGTCCTGAGGGTGGCCCTAGGAGAGTCACTTCACTATCAGGACCTGAGTTTCCTTATCTGTAGAGTGTATGGGATTATATCAATTGACCTCCCTAAGGTGTCAATGTCTAAAATTCTCTTTATCTGTAGGTAAATCATCAATTTCTATTACACACAGACGGATGCCTATTTTAAACAACTTATGAGGGGGTTATGTGTATCAACATTTTTACTTAGGTTACATATGTTTTACTTCACATATAATAGAGCTTGTCATTTTTACCTGGGCTCTTCACTTCCCTGTAAATCAGATCTCATTATGGTCCATTATTCTTCTTCTTCACTATTTATTAAATTAATTAGGTGCTCTGTACCACTGCATTTTTATACCATTCACCCAAAATAAAAGCACATGAAATAAGGTTGACTTAAACAACCCAGTACTGGAATACTAAATAACAGGCAGTTTCATCTAAACCATTCCATTCAATTCATAAACCTTAAGAGTCTAGCATTTGCCAGACACAGGGCTTAGTGCTAGGTTTTCAAGGACTTGCAAAGGCTCCTGCCCTTGAGGAGCTCCCAGTCTATCGAGAAAGCCAACACCTACTCTACCACAGGTAAGTGGGCGTATACAGGATATTCATATACATCCTACCTGTTTTCAAAGGTTCCTGACGAGTAAAGGGTAAAGTTTTAGTAAATACTACTTGGCTTGTAATTTAAAATAAAGAAAAATTAAATATAAATACAAACTCTTTAACATTTATATTTTTTACTTTTTAAAGAGTACTTTTTTTTAAAAGCCCACTTCCTGCTGAAGAATATTGCTGTCCCTTTTTTACTTTTAAGGGCATAATAATTCTTTTTCAATGTCCAGAGATATCAAGAGAATATAGAAAATACCACAAACTTTCATTTTAGCCAGGCATCTTACATGTCTTCTGGACAAAATAACACGGTCTAGAAGATGGTTATATGAATGTCCTCCTCAAAGAGGTTAGTTAATTTGACTGGCATGAAGTTCTCTACTTGGAGTAGTTTGTTGTTGTTTTTAAATATATTTTATTGATTTTTACAGCGAGGAAGGGAGAGGGATAGAGTTAGAAACATCGACGAGAGAAACATCGATCAGCTGCCTCCTGCACACTCCCTACTGGGAATGGGCCCGCAACCAAGGTACATGCCCTTTACTGGAATCGAACCTGGGACCCTTCAGTCTGCAGGCAGATGCTCTATCCACTGAGCCAAACCGGTTAGGGCTGAAGTAGTTTTTAACTTTTTAAGATAATGGATTCCTTCAAAAATCTGAAAAAAATCACAGGTAGTCTAAATTCTGCAAGCAATTTCAGGAACTAATACATAGACCACAAGTTAACCTAGCCTGTTTGTCCTGTTCACTATTTTTATTTGTGGTTTGAATGATGGCATACAACGGATTGATAAATCAGGCAAGGTGGGATGAAACTAAAGTATCTTGTAACACTCACATGCTTCAAGTCCAGACCTCTAGGATTCAAAAAGAGTGCCCTATGTTGAAAGTTAAATTGCAGTCAACAAGAGGGTGTGAGTGTGTGTGTGTGTTTTAAAAAGTCAACTAAATACAAGACGGCAGAGCTCACATGGGCAGCAGTGCCTGTTAACATACCTGCATGAAGAAACAGAGAATTCCATCAGCTCTGTGATGTTCCTAAGGTGGAATCGGGACCGAGGAGAGATATTCATAACAGCCAGATTCTAGCTAAATAAATAAAAAAGTATTTTCAAACAATGTGTATTATTAAGACAGACAAGGCTGCCTTATGAGGAAGGGAGCTCTCCTTCGACCTGGGAGGCAATTTGGTGTGGTGCAAGAAGATGGATCAGGTTCTAATTTCAGTTTTGCCTTAAGCAAGACACATGAGCTGAGGCAAGTTTCCTTATGCTTATATAACTTAGTTTCCTCATCTGTAAACTGGAGGTTATAAAACCCACACACAAGTCAAATGAGATGGCAAGGAAGTGCCTGCTCCAGTATCCTGCAGATGTAAGGTATGCAACGTGAGTTCCTGCCAGCCTTCATCCCCTCTCCCACCCCTCTCACTTTTCTCTGGAAGTATTTAAGCAGAAGCTGTTGGGGGTATCACACAGGAGATTCCTACAGAGGAAGGTGGTTAGACATGATGGCCTCTAATATCCTTTTAAGTCTGGGGTTTGGTTAGCAAAACTATTCTTAGGTGATATATCTTCTACACTATGTGTATGAAGTTGAAAAAGATTTACTTTCATCCACCTCCCTTCCTTGAGCAGCCACCTGAAAATCAGAATGAATGCTCTTATTTTTCTTCTTAGGTATTATATGCTTGCTAGCTCACTCCACTTTATTTCAAAGAATTTTCCATAAGCTCTTAAATGTTTCCATATGACACCATATTCTGCAGGTAACCTGAGTTCATACCATTCCCCAAACACGAGTCCCTATAAAACATTCCAGGATCTCTTTGTGTGCTCTGAATAGAATTTGTTAGGCTGCCAAATCATTCGGTCTTCTCCAGATAGCCTTGTCATTCCTAACTTGGTTATCGAATTCTTTTATCCGTGTCTTTTAATCAAAGCCTTTCAAAACAATCTGAGGATTAGGAAATACCATAAGGTCTAAATGAAAAAGGCAAGAGGGTGAAATATAACTACCAACTAGGACAAAAGCAAAGGGCTATTCTGATTTTGCTTTAGGATACAACAACAGCGGAAGGGACTGTCATCTGGGGGGGGGGGCAGTTTGGGGGAGACTGCCGGCTCAAATGTCACATGTGAATAAATTATTGGTTGTTCATAAACAACAACAAAAAGGTGGTATTCTACTTTAGTTCCTAACCCATGAGTTTACACAAGATCTTGACTTAGAATATTTTTAAACAAGGGAGACTCTCCTTTGTCAAGAAATCATCACCCACCACTCAAACATTTTTAAATAAAATGACAAATTAAAAAAAAAAAAAAGAAGAAAAGTCCCAGGCTCCAAGCCTCCCAAGGCAGCAGAGACTCACTCCTCTCGGAGAGAGAAGCAGGGATGGTGGGTGCGATCCAGAGTCACAGCTGCTTGGGAAGTTGCCGGGCTCGCCTGTCACTTCAGACGCCGCGCTGCACACAGACACACTTGGACATGGCCACCTGGACGCCCGCCTCTCATGGAGGGAGGCCAGGTCGCAGTGGTTCCACCCGCTGCCGCTCCCTGGAAGGAAGGAGGCAGGCTGCTCCACGGAGTCCCGGCCACCCTACGAGCAGGCTGCATTTTCAAATAGGGCAATAATTAAAGGGAGAAGAAACTGGCCGCCTCTTCCCCTCCAGCCCCAATTTTATAACTCAAGGAGATCATTGTTTCTTTCATTATTATTTTCTCTCAACCATGACAATAAACACTCTTCAGCGAATAACTCATCTGTGGAAAGCTATTCAAAGAATTTTACGTTGATAACACTACACATGAAGAACGGGAAGGAACTTTGTTGATAATTTGTTCGGAATCGCTCTGTTCAGATACCTGGAATGCCTGCTCCTCGGCTGGTCACAATAGAAAGCCCTTATGAAGGGCTCATAATACAGATCCTCCTGTCCTCTCCGGACAGAATTAATCTTCCCTTCCTTCGTGAGACCAATGCTCATACACAACACTCACTACATTGTGCAGCTGTAATGTCTCTCTCCACTGCAAGGCCTTACCCTCTTGAGAGTAGGGCCCGGTCTTATTCATCTACGGATCCATGTTGCCTAGCGTCATGGTTGGCTCGGAGAAAATTCTCACAGTTGCCTCAATAAATGGTTGCTGCATTAAGTTGGGCCAAAAGGCACTGAAGGTCAAGAAGCTAACATGATTGCCTAAAGATCACAGGGCAGTGCTCGCTCCACTCTTCCGCATGAGCTCCCCAGCCCAATAAAAAAAAAAAAAGATGGAAGTAGTGGCTTATTATTTCATTGTCTCTCAGAACCGTTGTTCTTCCTTTAGCACTGATGCCACTCTTCATCCAATAAGGCACTCATATTCAAGAAAAAGGAATCTGTGTTGCCTGATATCAAATAATTTGATAAGAAGCTGGTAAAACAGAAAGGTTTCACACATGCGAATCTGCCCTTGCACCCAGTTTCAATCCTCTTATTTCCCTGATCTGTATTCCTGCTCTCCAGATGGACCACCAGCTTTACACCAATGCCAGCAACAGCTTGCATATTGTTTGTTTAAAACAAAGATGATGGATTAAATATCATATGCAATGTGAGGAAAGGGGTGAAGGCTAATATTCCTGTCTTGAAATTTATCATGAACCCAGTTCATGTAGCTTCCTTGCCTCCTCCCTCCCCCCTGCCAGTGGATTGGGATAAATAAAGATTCAATTTTATTTTTCAGATTCAGAAGAGGAAGCACACATTCATCTAGAATATGGAGCCTTTCCATCGCTCCAGATTTATTCTCGTTCTAAGGCATCATTACCCTCCAAATTATACAGACTTATGTCATTTCATTGAAACACTCATTCACCCATCACATGCCCAGATCCAACAGTAACACTTTTGTTTTAAAATTATGCCAAAATGAGCAAATTTGAAATTCTTTCACCTATATTTGAGTACTCTGCAAAATGTCTCTAATCATCTCGAATAAATTCCAACCAAAAAAAGTCTACAATTTCAATGCAAAATACATAAACGAAAGAAATTGCAGCAGAGGTCTCTTTTTGTACCTTGTGCATATATGATGCCGCCTACAAAGCAGCTGCAGCAGGGTGAACTGTGTATCAAAACCAGGTTTTCTACATGACTGTGGATTCTTTCCTGCATATTTATATGTTGCCCCCATTAGAAAAATGATATAAGAAAATAAGCACTTTCTTTTAAGAAGCCAGGAGGGAACAAATATATAAAATGTAAAGATAATTCTATAAAGGGGTTCTGATGATAGGATATCATTTAAGTAGATTCTCATCAACAAAAGAAGACTGATTAGGGTCTAAGAGTCCCCTGGGGAATATCTCTAGGAGAAACCGAAGGTGGCACTCTCCATTTCCTCCCAGCTGCAAGGATGTGTGCACTGAGTCGATGCGGGAAGCCCATCTGGAAGCGTCACAAATGCGGTCTAATCCTAGACATGGTCCAGTCATCGGTTTCGACACTGACAGTTCTCTCGCTCTACCATTTCTATCAACTACTCAGGTTAAAACTTTATTGAAGGCTGGAATTTGGCCCTCTCCAGTTGCACCATGAAGAAAAAATATTTAAAGAAAGGTGTTTTGCAACTCCTGTGTTTGGAATGAGTGATAAACCCTGTAGTGCTACCAACACTTTCTAGATGCCAGTTCAATGACATCCATTTCATATGTCAGGACAGAACAGCAGGCAGACTGCATGTCTAATAAGGCCTCAGCAACCCTGTGCAAACTCTGGGGTACATGGGAGTTACACTAAAACTTTAACTATATGACCTTTATGGCAACTTGACTGCCAAAAGGCACAATTGAGCCAGTCGTATTGCTCTATAACTCCTTCTCCCAGGTTATAATGCTGGATTGCCATTTTCTCTTGTATGTTTGCACATGTGAGAACACTTCTAGACTAACAGGCATATTCAAGCATCCAGACAAATAAAAAGAATCTATAATAAAAATTAGTATTTTAAAAATAGCCACCAATATATCATGGGTAAACAAATGGACACATTAATAAATTTAACTTTTAAATATGGAAAGTCCCACTTACAATCACAGAATATACATTTTATCCTTAGGATCTTGAAACCTAAGGTCCTTATAGCTACTAGTATATAACATTCTATGATTCTTTGAATCTATTTTTATTTATTTGCTCACTTGAATTTTTTCTTGTCAGGGAAGGTAGTTCTAGCCTCTCTTAGAATATCTTTCCACCTACACATCTTCCTACTGCAGTAACACAAGTTGAGCAGAATACATAGTTATGTAACTTTAAGACAGAAAGAAAATGGAAGAGGGAGTTTTACCCCAGTCCCACATGCTATCACCACCAAGGCCCACCTAGTGAACATTTCACTTTACTAATATACTAAAGGCAACACTAAAATATTTCCCAATAGGTTAGGTGAAAAATTCTTCCTTCTTCTGATGTATTGGGGGAAGAAAAGAGAGAGTGAAATCAAACCATTCAAAGTTGGTATGATGGCATCTACTGCTATAAATTTCCTCCACAATGCTGGTTAAGGACAACAGAGTCTTTTCTTGTACACATCTACTCACGGAGTGCAAATTCTTTGCCTCATAAAGCGAACTCTGTTTGTGCTGGATGTATATTCACGATTTCCTGCTAATGAGGTAAAAACTGATTCCAGATGAGTAGAAAAAATGTCTTAGTTTTTACTGAAAATTAATTCCAGGACAAAAATGTAAGACAGTTTTTTAAAAACCTGTAACTGCTTATCAATTTCTGGTTCCTTGCTTACATATTTACTCCCTAGATTAATTTATTAATTTTTTTGGAGGAGGGTCAATTTGTGAAAACATGATATACTTTTATGTTCTGAGCATAGGGTTGCTCATTTCCATCCAGAATCCAAAGGGAGCTTATGTTTTCTTGTCCAGAAGAGAACTCTTTTTTAAAAGATCAATACTATACGGCATAGAATACCATCTGGAAAACAAAAGAGTTCAAAAGGCACCGGGAAAAACAGAGTTAAAGTGATCGTGTAATCAACCTTCACTCACACTAGAATATTTAGCTATTGCATCATGTGCAGTACACAAGTCACACGCTGTCCTCAGGCCACTCCATTGAGTAACAGACAATGCAATGCTTTAAATTTGATTTCCTAATGTCCTGGAGGTCAATTTAAGAACGTACCATTTGTTAATACATTTCTTGTAAATTTATTTGAGATTTTAAAAACTGGACCTGGTATTATCGCTAATAGATATTAGTAACAAAATATAATCTGAGGTACTAATTAGAATTAAATTAGGCAGCATAAAATGCAAAGCATTGCTGCATTCAAGCTTAAATCCGATGTGGGTAGTTACAAATGCAAAAGCATCTTCTGTCCTAGGACTCGGACTTCATTTCTAATGTTTCCGTTATCCTTAAATTCAGAACCAGCTAAAGCATTTAAAAAGTAGTTTGTGTAAGAGCCATATTTTTAGTTTGAAATGGACTTAGTTATAGGTTGTTAACTTCAAAAACCCCAACAGTCCAAGTCCTAGTGTGTGTTACCTTGATCACTTTTAAAGACATTTTCAGTAACGTCTTTTGAGATGGGACCAGAAGTTACTTTATTCCTTTCCCAAAGGCTTCACTTACAAGCTTATCACTCCTTTGATGGCAGGTCTGTGTTACTGAAAACTGTCACTGTCACGGCAGAGGTGGAATAAGTGGACGTAAGAATAACACCATTAAAAGCGACCAGAGTTTGCCTGGAATGCCCAACCCTGTGTAGCAACAAACGCTGATTTTGATTCTAACAATATTTTCAAACAATCCTTAAATCTGGCACACAGAAAGAATACTAATCACCTAGATAAATGTGTTTCTTCTACATGCTGGAGAGGCGCCATGAGAATATATCAAGTTTAGTAAGCTTATGTGAGTGAGGCACTGTCCCACTTGGCATTACTTATTGAATTTCATATTATTTTATTAGAATGTTGATACAGACACTACGTAAAACTCTACTATTAAACTAATTCAATCTTGTCATCTCACATAATAACAAATATTACATAGCCAAACCAAATCTATGGTCAAGTGTATAGCACATGATTTAAGCCAAAGAAATCAGGTTTGATCGATATGGACCCAAAATTTAAAGTGGAGGGGGAAATTCCTTTCCTTGGCCTTGATCCAAATATGCTATCTATATAAATAAGGTTCCTTTGAGATGTTGAGTATACCCTACATGAAGGAAATAAACTACCAATCCTCTAAATACCCAAACTTTTTCCTCCAAATGTTTATTTTTAAAACAATACCAAAGTTGACAAGTTCGCAGAGAAGATGAGCAGAGGGGAAGCTATTAAAATTCAAGGACATTAAGCACAAATATCTACTCACCAGGTATAAATCTGCTGTTGGATTACTAATTTTTCATTGAAAATGTATATAATCTTATAACACACGTTTCTTCCTCAACAATAAGGCAATCAAACACTATAATGGATATATATTTCCACAACATTTTCAGTTATAAGGAAGGGCATAAACCTTCAAACCTACAGACTGAATTTTTAAACTTTCCAGAGTCTTAGTCTGGATACAAAAATTTAGCAAAAACTATCACAAATTATTTCAGCCATACAAGTTATTTAATGAGCACCCATGCAATCTATGCCAAATAAAAATGAAGAACACGGTGCCATGCCAACTTCTCTGATTAATGCATCCTTAGCTTACATTTCCATACAGTTTCTCTTAATTAAAGACAAACAGAAATTTCCTCTCACTAAACACTTTTAGGTGCACGTTTACTGTCTAGAGTTATTTCTAAAAGTGTATATCATTTATTTTGCTGAGTAACTGAATTACTTCATATGATAAAGCCATTAATTACGTGGACCTGGTAACAAAGGAAGAGCCCTTGGCGCAGGAACAGAGGTTGCAGAGTTTATGTGCGCTGTGGACTTTGGGAGTGAGGTAAGCAGGATTTTGTAAGTGTCACTGGGTGCGGGGGGTGGGAGTGGGGGGGAGGAAATACTTAAATAAAACAAAAAAATCACTAAAATATATACATGGATATTTAAGATTTCATGGGATATTTTTACCTAATAAAAAAGTTTTATGTACATTAGTTCTCTCAACTAGCTATCATAATAATTCATCTGAAAATTAGCCTGAATAATTTCCTGCTTATATTACAAAAGGAAAAGACCTATAATATCTTTCATATTCCATGCACTTTTTAAAAGAATCCTGAGACTTCTCCTAAATCAAAATGAGTTTCCTCCTGTCTGGATGCCTGTAGCAATTATTAGCTCTATGACTCTTTGGCACATGCTCTCTGGTACTTACATCAAGAGGTAGTACACAGCACAGACTGCAGTCACACCGACCTGGATTCTAGTGCTGTCTTCACCACCACTCACTTGCTATGTGACCTTGTAGTAAGCTGTTCTTCCTTCCTGGAGGAGCTGAGTTATCTCTCTTTAGACCACGCTATCCCAACACACCAGTGTCCAAACACAATGGCCTTCTTTCTTCGTCCCTGGGACACACACACGCGCGCACACACACACACACACACAAACTCACACACTCAACCCCCACCAAATTCTTTTCACCTGGTCTCTGTCTACTTGGATGTTTAGGGTGAGTGTGGCCTTACCCTCCATCTAAAGCAGGAACTCCTCATTTATTCTCTATCGCCTTGTCCATTTCCTTTAGCGATTTGTCACATTTAGAAATCATTGTATTTGTTTACCCACTCCCAAACTGTAAACTCCATGAGAACAGGGCTCTATCTGCCTTGTCCGCAGGTGGATTCCTAATGCCTAGCACAATGCCTGGCACATAATGAGCAGCCAATAATAGTTGGCTGAATAAATGAACAATACTGATTGAAAACATAATTACATATAAAATTATTTTCTCCAATCAGAGTCCCAGAAGTGATGTTACTAACTGTAAATTTCTTTCCCTTTCTTTAATTAGGGGACGTTTCATAGTCTGTGGCCCACAGGAAGGTGCCTTACAGACGAGGGTCTACTTTCATCACAAGTGGGTAGGCAATCTGAGATAGAGACTATGTTATATGCATTAAGCTCAGAGTCTTATACACAGTAGGTATAAGACAGTAGGTACTCAATAAATACATTTGAGGGCTTTAATACCTAAATGATAAACGGCAGTCTGTCAGGACAATGAATTATTAAGCAACTGTTATTAGTATGGAATATGATGACCTCTTAAAACATTCAAGTTATATCTACCAAATAATATTGAGAGGAAAACACAAAATTACTCGTGCTATACCATTACATAACACAAAAACTATGCCTACTCATGAATCCATATTTTTTCCTGTTCTTACTATAGACTTGACAACAAAGGACTCAGGTGGAGAGAAACTAGTTCCTAAATACAAGACCTCAAACTTTTAGGAGGAAAAAAATGGTATTAGGGAGACCAACTGAATCCTGTATCACCACCCAGTGATTCATTACAAACATTCATTTCTCTGGGGTCCTTCTTCCATCACTATGGAGGGATTTATATCCATAACCTCCATTAACATTAATGGAAGGTAGCCACATAATTTCACTAGAAGTCCACTAGAGAATCAGGCCTGTAAGAGAAAGAGCTTTCATTTATTAAGTTTATAAAGAATTCCTAATATAACACAAATATATAACAGGTGCCTCTGTTAACTGCCATTGATGAGTGCCATTATGCCAGAGAGGGTGAAATTGAACAATTAAATTAATTCTGCTATATTCACAGAAAAGAGAGCTCATAAAACCACGTACGTCTAACCCCTTACGGCTCCCTCCCACTCTCCACAAGAGACTATCCTTTGATGCTCTGTTGTAATTCCAAAAGCAAATAGTAGTTTGAAGTATTTCTTGTCATTGAAAAAAAAGAACCTTTAAAAATGGAATGTTCTAACAAAATACACTCCTACATGCAGGAAATAAGGAATTTACAAGCCAACACAAAGTCATTATTTAATTTTTAATTAGGCTTCACCTAACAATGGAAAACTAAGTCTTCCTTCATCCATTTAACAAAATGCTCATTGAGAATACTCCATGGCTTAGAAAGTTTCCGAACAGATGTCGAAAATGAGAATTCAAGACTCAGGAAAATAAGAAACTCACTTTACTCTGTTCTCAAGTGATGTGATAAACAAACAGCCTCACCCACTGCAGTCGTGGTTGATAATTTATTTCTAGAGTCTGATGACTCTATGGCAATTCACTTTGCTGATGAAACATTCTTTATTTGGGTGGGATGCACACAGATACCAACTTAACGAATGTCATTCCCACAAGATAATAGACCATAGAGAAGATGCATGCCAGGCAGCACTGCATCGAGAAACCACTTTTCACCTATCAGAAGACGCCTTCACAACCGACAGTGTTTATCAAATTCACAAAACCTCATTCCTGCCAGGCAAAGTTTCAGAGCCACCTTTGTTTCTTCATTAAGGTCATCTAAACTTTCTGATATCCATGTTTTCTGCATATTTGCAGTTGCTAAAAATCCTTACCTTTGCAATAATTAATAACAGCACTAGCAGTGGCAGAGATGTACTGTGAAGTTGTTTTAATTAACACGGAGTCTCACTTTAACTGTATACAAGGGCTTCCTTAAATCCATCACACAATTTTACTGATACCTAGATAATTCTCCTTCTCCAGCATTATTTTGGGATCTCTGATTTGGTCCTTGCATTTATACCATTGAACTCTGTTGCAACTGGGCAGCCCCAGCATAAGACAAAAATCAGCATCAGACTCAAACTCTTAGGGGTGAAAAAAGGGGTCTCCTTAAACCAAGAAGAAAACAGAAAATATGGCAGCTACTCCTCAGATTATCCTTGGACGGAAGAATCTGGCTGCAAGTGAAGAAATGGAAAGAGCAGGAGGACTATGGTGCTTACCATTTCTTTTGCTGTTAATCCTCACTCCCCTCCCCGACCCCCCGGAGATTATTTTTCCATTTATTTTTATTGAGAGTGGAAGGGAGGGGGAAAGACAGAGAGAAACATTGATATGAGAGAGAATTATTGATTGGCTGCCTCCTGCATGCCCCCTACTGGGAATCGAGCCTGCAACCCTGGCATGTGCCCTGACTGGGAATCAAACTGTGACCTCCTGGTTCATAAATCAATGCTCAACCACCTTCCACACTGCCCAGACGGGAATGTGAAATTTTGAATGTATATTCAAAACAAACTCTAATTATGCCAAGGGAAAATATGTCAAAGGGACCAGATACAGACCTCCTCCCTCTTTGGGGCAAGGGCAATTGGACAAAACCTTTCAACTTTGCTCAGGAATAAGTTGGCAACTTCCTTTGGGTAGCCTTGCTCAATGACTGGCACAAGGTAAGGGATGGGTGCTTGCTGAATGAACGTGGGCAGGAGACATCACATACACTAGCACACCCTGTGCTCCATCCGACCTCATGCTGTTGAGAACACATAACACCCGTTCCCACCGTTGTGCTGTCCCTTCATTTTGCTTGCCAAACTTCAAGGCCTTGCTGCAATATCATCTCCTTCACAGACATCTTCCTCAGTCTCCCCCACTCAGAATGAATACTGTGCTTTGTTGGGCCACATGAGTCCCTTGTATTCTACCTATAACCTAGCACTTAGCATGCTGTGCCTCTTCTCCTAACAATCTTTAAGCATCTGGAAGGGAAGAAGAATGTCTCAATTTTCTCTATTATTCTTCTATGAACATACACCATGTTACTTATTTCTAGTAAATGATCACATATTTGTTGAATATTTAAAATGTGTACTTCTACCTACACCAATACATTCTATCCTGTCTGAACACAATGCCCAATTTCCTCCTGATTATATTAAGATACCTAAAATGTAGTATCTGAAGCCAAATCTTTTCTAGGCTCTTGAAGGCACTCTCAGATTACTTACTATAAACAAGGTAAATATAGAAAACTGACAAGAAGAATGATAACAGTCACCATGAACACACCATGTCCAACCTTATCAAAGATAAGCCTTCAAAAGATAAGAAGAAAAGTCCAGAACATTCTCCTGAGTAACTGGAACATGCCCTCAATTTCCAATAAAGATCAAATATTGACAATGGAACAATTTGGCCAAGCACAAAAGAAACTGAAACGTGTTCTCTAAAAAATCTGCTTTTTTTAAAAATAGAGGGGAAAATAATCTGGAAATCATTTTCCTTTGAAAGGATAAAGGAAATAATGTTCTTTTTTCAGACTTATCTTTCTAAATATATATAGAATCACTATTAAATTTTTTTAATGTTTTATTATGTAAAAATATATCTTTTAAGTTTTAAGTACCACCTCAGAATCAGAAATCATTTATTTTTTTCTAAAACATCCTTGCCAGTTTGTATATTTAATTCACTATATTACTCAGAGCACAGAAAACAAAACCCACTATGATTGACACTTTTGTGCTGAGAGAACTACAAAAGCCACTGCTCCCTCTCCCTAACTCCACTCCGTCCTGTTTCGGGCTCCCTGCATATGAGCCTGGTGATCAATCTTGCCAAAGCACTTCCTGAAACAGGTCATATCCCTGCTCCAAAGCCCCACATGACTCTCCATTGCCTAAATTTAACCAGGCACTCAAAGCCCTCCCCTACATGAACCCCACAAACTAACCAAGCTTGTCCACTTACTTGACCTGCAATAAATCTTGCCCTTTCACTCATGCCTTTCCCTTGCTCTCTAGTCTCTCTACCAATCTGGATCATCACCCCTCCTCACCATCTAATTTCCAAACAAGCCTTCAATCCACAACTCGAATTTAGTTTCATCCAAAGGCTTTCTAGATTGTCCCTATTCTTCATAAATTCTCTTCTAAATTTCTACAAGACATGTTCTTATTTGGTCTGTATTTATATGTCCCCAAGAAGGATGTGTTTCATACAAGCAAGTACTACATTGTATGTGTATATGTGTGTGTATGTATATATACATATATGTGTACTATATATACATATATATGATTATATCCTCCACCAAACCTAGCATGATGGCTCACATGCAGTCAATACTCAATACATATTTATAAACTAATTATCTCTAAGACAGTAATTTATAAACGTTACATTATGAGATTTTAAAATAAGACTATAACAACTAAATTAAGATAAACTTAATTGTTATAAACAAAATGCTTTCAAGATATTGAGACATTATAATTAGAAACTTTTATTCTAATCTTATTCCTGATCATGTCACATTTTTAGGGCTAATAAAACATTGAAAATACTAACTAAGCAGGCTAATTTTAATTCCTCAACCGAAATTACTATAAAAATTAACAATAAAAAAAATTGTAAACTCTGCCAGTGACATTTCATCTCCATATATGCACAATGTAATTAATACAAGCTCAATGGTAGCAATAATTGCATATGAAATGAATGAATGTTAGGCCCACAGCAGAATTTTGTGAGTTAGTATGAAAACTTCAGTAATCCACTGTGTGCAAACATGTCCCTAATTTTAAATGGGTTTTAAAGAAGAAGATAGTTTACTATACTAAGTCACTGCCTACGAAGCTAACTGCATTTGGGTGGCCATTTAAAAAAAGTTTTCTGACCAGAAATGTGAGCTATCACACATGTAGAAGACCTGGGTAAAACTACCTTTAGCATAACCTTAATCTAGGACAACAAAAAGGCAAATACAAGACATTGAAAACACCTAGACAATCTGGAAGAAACCAACCAACTCTTAAAAACTGACCATGAATGAACTATAGGGACACTTTTCAAATTACAAATTACCCACACATACAACTCTTCATCATATATCTCAAGAGTCATGGTATTCTACATTACTACATAAAAATGATACTGTACCTTGATTTTCATTTAATCTCTTGTTATGCTGAATAAGAAACCAGAGTTTACTGCCTTTTTTCAAAAAAAATTTAAAGCTAACTAAAACAGAGATTATAGAAGGGGTAGAGAAATATATTCTTAAACAAAGAGAAAGCTTTTTTTTTTTTAAATGGCATAGCTCAAATACTAAAGACATACTCAAGCTGCCAATTTTTAAAGCATGCTTTTTTTTAAAAAAAATCTTTCTATTTTGGACAAATAGGATTAAGCTTCTTAGACAATTCTTTGTTGTTTTGACTTCAACAATTTATGCAAATGAGATGTTAATTAGTGTAATTGTAACTTAAATTATGCTTGTGTAAACCTCTCCATTGGTAGAAGAGTGTGGGAATCTACACAACTGGTATTTAAAGTAGCTGTACCAACTCCCTTCTGAAAGCCCAGCATAGCAAGATCACTTTCATGTCTTTACAATTTGTTTTTATGAGGTGATAACATTTTTACAAATACCATCATTTTTGGTTTTTTATATTGTAAGTGACAGTCTGACATTTTACAACTGGCTTATTGAAAACAAGAATTGAGCACTCTAGCAGTAACGGACATTAACTGCTGAATAGAGATTCAGATGCTAATGAGGTGAGAGGGGCTCCAGAAAGTTTTGATAAATGCTACACACACTCTAACTAGCTGTGAATGTGGGTTGACAAAGAACATCTACACCAGGGTTCAATAAAATGTAACCCTTTAAATTAATCATACTGGCAGTATTTAATAGAATGCACAACAATCTCCTTTTCTGTTGGCTATAAAGCTGGAGAAATGCAGAGTCCTCACAAATGAACGCTCCCACATTTCCCACTCCACACTGCTACTTTCATCTGAACATCTACAGCTGTTTCAATAGTACTTACTGTAAATAGCAAAGTATAAGCAGATTTCAGAGTCTGACTCTTTCACAACATAGGAGATAACTTTTTTCTTCATTTTTATGCATAGATTTAAATGAAAACTCCTAAGTAAGAAAAAAAAACATTGAAGATTGAGTGCTTGGTTCAGAACCCAGCACATAGTAGGTTCTTAATAAATGACAGTTGCTATACTAGGAAAGACCTGGCAACTTATAAAAAGAAAAACCATCTGCTCACACAGGAAAAAATAAGAAAATTCAGGAAGTAAGGCCTTCTGTCTTCAAATTCACAAACTTAAAGTAGGCCTTTGTTCTTCAGGGGCTGTTGGGAAACCTATTTTACTGCTTTTGTAAAGAAGTCGTTTTATACAGAAGAAAAATAATAATGTCCTAGTAAGTGAAACTAGAATGAGCCTCATTATCCAATGACTTACTTTATTTAATTTTTGATGCTCACACTAACCAACATCTATTGATTGCAATCTTGTACATTTCAGCAGACTACAGTTCAAGAGATCACCCTTATATTTCTTAAGCAAATGGAGAACATTAACATGTTATTTCTTCTTAAAGTGACAATCCCTAATATCCTCTTTGGTTTTTGCCAATTTTAATCTTGGCAGGAAGTGGAAATCTGTGCACTCAGCAACACTGCAATCTTGCTGGCTGTCAAAATTATGTGTCAGCCAATGCCTGAGTGGTATTCTTGTCATTTCACTATGGTAAGAAACTTATCAGCCTGACATATAAAGCCTCTAAAAGTAGTGATTTATGCCAAAATGTAGATAAACTTACCCACCACCTAAATTTCATTTTTATAATTCCTATAATTATTATAACTTCCAACCAAGTAGTATATGTCCAAATTGTAATTATATCTTCAAGGATGCTTTTTTTTAAATTCAAGAAATAATTATTACTAAAATTGTTTTAGGTTAAAGATCACTAAATTTTAAAACGTATACATTTGTCTACATTGACACATGTATGTATACATTTTGTTAATATGCTTGCCTACAGATATTGCATACTTTTTAAAAAAATCATTTTCTCCCAAACAGTCTCCATGTGAACCACACATTTCCAAGCCAACAAACTAATCGCTTCTCGGTAGACTGGATAAAAATGATACCTTTACCCTTCAGCAAGCACTGGTTCCTCTTTGACTTTTTAAGAGTAAAAACTATTACTTAAAAAAGTGAACAAGTAGAGAAATGTGTGCTATGGTTTAGAAATGGCCATTTAGCCAAATTGCATACCTGTGCTGTGTCAGCGTCCTGGCAGAATCATCTCATTCCACTGGTCTAATGGATGGCAATTGAATTTAATTAACAAAACTCCTTTGACTTAGTTTCATACAGTGCTGAATGTAATGGAATCTCTCTCTCTCTCTCCTCTCTCTCTCTCTCTCTCTCTCTCTCTCTCTCTCTCTCTCTTTCTCTCTCTTCTCTCTCTCTCTCTCTCTCTCTCTCTCTCTCTCTCTCTCTCTCTCTTGCATTTAAATAAAAATGTCCTTAACTGCCATCCACTTTAAGAATATTAAAGGCTATACATTATACTTAAAGATATAATACAGTCATCTCCTTCCCCATGGCTTAAATTTAGTTACTGAATTATATAACATAAAATAATTAAAAAGATACTTTGATAGTGATACAGAGTATAGATTCAATTACCACAATGTATCCATTAAAGGTACTTTTTATAGTATGAATAAAATACAAATCCTCTTTATGGATCAATACCAGAACATAATTCTATTCTTCCTCCTAAAAAACGGAAGTTAACCATTATAAATCATCTTCACATGAAAATGGTAAAAAGGTATTCCTTTGAAAGTGTTCTGTTAATCTCAATATATTAAGAATGTTCCTTTCTCTATTATGCTCATTTTTAAACTGTACTAAAATTCCAACATTTGATAACTGATTAACAGAAAACATATTAACCATTCTTTTTCATATTTATATAAATGCCTGACATTAAATTCAGAGAGACATTTCCATTAATTAAATAATATTTCTAAATAAAATCAAGAACACACCAAAAAAATGTTCCTAAGGGATTCTGAGTAATTATTACTACTCTGCCTAACTTTTGCCTGGCTGAGCACTCTGAGACAAGTTCCTATGATTGATTATTGTAGTATCTCTGAATCTTTGACTTTGAACCATAACCTTTTTTGCGAACAATGACAGTTGGGACCTACCATTTGCCATCTGTAGAGATGGAGGGAGGAAAAGGACTTCACGAACATTAATCAACCAATTAAGAACAGACTTAAACAAAACACTAAAGCATAATAAACCCCTGACTGCTTAATAGCTTTCTACTTTTAATAGTTGTCTTCCTGCAGTCTGCTCACAAGATTAGGAGTAATCTGTTCAAGTCTTAATAAAAATTGCATGAGGAAAAGGGAAAAAAGTAAACCAATCCAAACCATGAATTTTAAATTGTAAAAAAAGATACTTAAAGATTCTATAGTTCAAAACTTAACAGGCTGACACGCACACCACAATATCAAAGAATCTCACATCCATACAAAATATGTCATTATCTTTACTGAAATATCTAAAATGATTAGTATATACAAATGAGCCTCTTATTTTGAAATATTAGATAACTTCATTCTTTAAAACACCACTCACCGAATAATTTATACTATCTCCCTGCACATGAAGTAATTTGCCAGGGGAATTTGAGGACTCAACTATTGTAACATAGAACAAACCAACTAAGAGAATTTGAGGAAAAAATTAACAAAATGAGGTAAGTTCTTGCCCTTTCTCTTATTAAAATATGATCATCAAATGTAATATTTAAATATTAAGGCATAACCTCAATCTCATTTGTGAATAAAAAATAAATAGGAAACCAAGGGATGAAAGTCAAGGATGCCCATACTCACAGGTTAATTCAACACTGAAATAATTGGCAGTACTAGCCAGCGCCGTAAGAAGTGTAAGAAGGATAAAAGCATAAGACTGGAATAGCAGAAATGAAAGTGCAATTGTTTGTACTTGATATGATAATCTACACAGTAAACACAAATGTACCAATTACTGGCTGAAAACATGTAATTGGATGTGAAATTATTGTACAAAATATAATTGGATGTGAAATTATTGTACAAAAATTAACTGTTTTTCTATACTAGAAACACATTGGTAGAAAATATACTTTTAAAAACACAATTTTCAAAAGCAGCTTCACAAAAAAAAAATCTCAAGACCTGAGTAAAAAGTAATTCAATCAATTGAAAGATAACATCTAAATAAATAAAGAGACATACCATGTTCATAGATGTATTAAGATCTGATAGTAAAAAGATAATTCATCTGTAGATTCAATACATTTCTAAACAAAATCCACTCTTTATGAAACTTGACAAAATGATTCTATCACCTCAAACCGGTCAGAATGACTATTATAAAAAAGACAAGAAATAACTAGTGTTGGCAAGGATGTGAAGGAAAGGGAATCTTTATGCACTGTTGGTGGGAATGTAAATTGGTGTAGCCACTATGGGAAAAATTAAAAATATAACTACCATGTGATCCCAACAATTTGACTTCTGGGTATTTATCTGAAGAAAACAAAAATACTTACTGGAAAAAGATACTAGTATATTCACCCCCGTGTCCATTGCATTATTATTTATAATAGCCAAGATATGGAATCAACCAATAGCTTGATTTCTATCAATGGATAAATGGATAAAGAAATTGTGGCATACACACACACACACACACACACACACACACACACACACACACACGAGTATTTGGGCATAAAAAGAATGAAGTCCTGCCGTTTGTGACAACATGGATGGACCTTGAAGGCATTATGGAAAATAAAGTAAGTCAGACGGAGAAAGACAAATGCCGTATGATTTCTCTTGTATGTGGAATTAAAAAGAAAAATGGGTCATGGATATAGAAATTGGTGGTTGCCAGAAGTGGGGGTGAAGGGGCAGTGAGAAATGAGTGAAATGTATCAATGGGGAAAAAGAAAAAAAAAAGAAATTCAATACTAAAAGCTTATTTAAAACCATAGCTGTAGCCCACCTTGATGAATATAAAATAATATTTAAAAAAAGGGAAAAAAGGTTTGAAATTAAAGTGAATTCTATATGTAGAATAAAATATTAAATATAAATAACATATACTGTATATGGAATAGTAAAGAGACAAGAATAACTAAAACCACTCCTCAATAAGGTAGGAAGGATTTGCCTTATCAGATATCCTAAGTAACTATAAGTGCTTAGTAAGTGATACAACATAGTGTTGGTACAGGGTAGATAAACTGATTATTGGAACACAGCAGAGAATCCAGAAGCAGATACACACAAATATGAAAACTTAATAAACAATAGAGGTAGCCCAGAAGATTATTTGGAGGAATAGAGAAAATATTCAATAAATGATGGAGTAAAAACTATAATTCACAAAGAAAAAATAAAATTGGACCTCTCCTTCATACCATACACAAAAAATAAATTCCAACTGGAATACAAACTTAAATGGGAGATAAGCATTTAAAGATGTGTAAAAAATACCATGTATTCCTAACAGAGCAAAGGATATTTTAAACAAGACAAAAGCGCTAACTGTAAAGAAAAAAGATTAATAAAGTTTACTATATTAAAATTAATTTTTGTTCATCAAAGATATCTTAAAGCAGCCCTAACCAGTTTGGCTCAGTGGATAGAGCGTCTGCCTGTGGACTGAAGGGTCCCAGGTTTGATTCCGGTCAAGGGCATGTACCTTGGTTGTGGGCACATCCCCAGTAGGGGGTGTGCAGGAGGCAGCTGATTGATGTTTCTCTTTCATTGATGTTTCTAACTCTCTATCCCTCTCCCTTATTCTCTGTAAAAAAAAAATCAATAAAATATAAAAAAGATATCTTAAAGCAATTAAAAGATAAGCCACAACCTATAAAACATATAATGCAAAGGAGAATTCAAGATACATAAAGAATTCCTAACAAACCAACAAGAAAGACAAGCAACAAAATAGAAAACATAGTAAAAAGATATGAATATTTATTTCACAGAAAAGGAAATATATAGAAAAGATGTTTAATCTCATTATTAATCAAATGAAGAATGTAAATTAAGACCACAATGAAATATCATCTTATAGCCACCAGGTTGGCAAAAAGTAAAAATTTGGCAATAGTAAATATTAGAAAAGACATATATCAACATGAATCTTTTGTACACTGCTGCTGCTAGTGAGAGTGAAAATAGGTACAACTATTTAAAAAAATAAAATAATATTATTCTTTTTAAAAATGTAACATTTGCCTGGCCAGGGTGGCTCAGTTGTTGAGCAACAACCCATGTACCAAGAGGTCATGGGTTTGATTTCTGGCCAGCGCACATTCCCAGGTTACAGGCTCCATCCCCAGTAGAGGGCGTGTAGGAGGCAACTGATCGATGTTTCTCTCATTGATGTTTCTCTCTCTCTCTCTCTCCCTCTACCTTCCTCTCTAAAAATCAATAAAAATTAAAAAACAAAAAATGTAACATTTACACACTCTGTAAATCAACAACTCCACTCTTATTACATGCCCTAAAAAAATTCTTACACACATGCTCCAGATGACATGTTACTATTCATGACTTCCTGGTAGCAAGAAACTAGAAACATCAAATGTTGGCATATTATAGAAGAATAATAAATTACAGTACATGCAGCATTAGAAACATTGAGTGAAAATCAATTTTAAGAAGTATGTATGTATGTATGTATGTATGTATATAAAAGTTTTATAAAACTTAAGCAAAACTGAACAATATATTTAGTACACATATATGTCATGGAAACATTTCTTCTATATAAGGGTAATGATGAACACAATACTCAGGATAATGGATAATATTTCCAGGGAACATAGAAGTAAATGCAAAATACTGTTGATGCTCTCTTTCTCGGGTGGGGTGATAGGTTCCCAGGTCTTCACTTCATTATTATGCACTAGAGGCCCGGTGCATGGAAATTCATGCACTGGATGGGGGGGGTCCCTCAGCCCGACCTGCTCCCTCTCACAGTCCGGGAGCCCTCAGTCGTGGGAGGCAACCCGGTGATCAGGGGAAGTCGACACACCATCACACCTTTGCTGCTGCCATTGCCGGCAGCGCAAGCCTCAGCCGGCCCTGGTTACCTGCACCTCGGGCCAGCCCTGGGCAGCTGGGCAGCTGCCATCTGAGGCTTGCCTGCACCTCGGGCCGGCCCTTGGTGGCTGGGGGGCTGAGGGAACTGGGGGATTCTGGAGGCAGGCGCGTGGCACGGCCAGCCTTGCCGCACACCTGCCACCCCGGCGGGGCTGAGGGGACTGGGTGCTGCCATCTTGTGGCTATGGGAGCCGCCATCTTTGAGGACGTGGCAGTCAATTAGCATATTCTCTCCTTATTGGCTGTGGGCACCACCATCTTTGCAATGGTGTGAGGGTCAATTAGCATATTCCCTCTTTATTAGATAGGATTATAACTTACATATATTCTTATATTGAAAAACAAATTATAAATAAATAAATAAATAAATAATCGAACCAGCAATGTTTATTAAAACAAAATGATTTTTCACAATATCCTAAAACCTTTCAGCAACAGGCCTGAAATGGTTTAAAAGAAATACATGTAGTTCTCTAGTTTGAATTATTTTATTAATGCAGTCCCATTTTCCCCAAGAAAGTATATGAATAGTTAAATTAGGGCGGGGGGGATCTTCATTCTTTTTTACTTGACTGATATGAATAATTTTCATTTTAAATCCAATCTCAGTTCCCCATTCAAAAAGGGAAATGCAGCCATACAGGAGGTAGTAACTCCAGCATGGACAAATCCAAACAGCAGATAATCCACATTTCTGTTTGACTTAAAATGTATCAATCAGTCTTTTAACACTCCATTCCAGAATGCTTGGTTTCAAAGAAACGTCTATTCTTGGGAGGGGGCTGAAACAGGATGATCCAGGCTTGTTGTAAATAGCTGGTAGTAATACATACATACACACACATATCATATATCATATACCACATATCACATATATATGAGAAGAGATCAACAAGGTGGGTTATTTTTGGTCTGATAGAGAGGTGGGATTTTTTTGGTCTGATAGATGAGTATAAACCTTCCTTCCAATGATAATATTCAATATCTGGTTATAGGACTGAGTTTCTATGAATAATTTCCAAAAGCAATTTTTTAAAAACCTGACTGAACCTGAGTGGCATGCAGTACACAAAGATGAACTTAACTGAATTGAGAAGCCTCTTATCTCATCACAAGTCCAGTCAGCATTTCACTACATCCGTTTTGGTAGGTAGACTGATGCACTATTCCTTAAAAAGGCATTCTAGGTGTGCCGAATTGAGAAATTGAAACAGCGATAGCTGTCCATCCACACTTCAACAGGATGAAGGTGATCATCTTCTCTCAGACACAAAAATATAATCAGAGAATTAAGTAATAATTAAATGAGGTAGGATTTCACTGATAAGCATTATAGTGGCTGCTATAAAGTTACTCTGTACCAGTCAAGATCTCTCCACTACACGCCATCTAAACATACACTCCTCACCACCTGAGAGGTGTTCGAACAGCCACACCAAGCAAGAACAATGAATACTCTGAGAAGGGCCATGAATTCATTGCGACAGCATTAACTACAATATAAAATTAGAAAATAACCCTTTTTCACAAGATGCTATAATTTCAGTAATTAAATATCTCCTTTAGAAATTGATAATACTCTAAGGGAGAGAAAAATTAGAGTGTTTCCTAATTCAAGTTCTTAATAAACATAATCTTCATATAATTTTAAGAAAGAAAAAAAATAGAGGTATTTACCTCTTCAATGCCTGACTAGTGTTTTTGTCAAACATAGTTTGAGTTATTGAATGAAAATTTATATCATCTGAACAGGCATTTCTCCTTCTCAAAATTCTTATTACTTAATAAGCAATTAGCCATACATTGATCTTGACCTGAATCTTACACTTCAGAAATAAAAATGAAAGGAATTTCAAGAAGATATATAAGAAAATGCAAGTTTCCTATTAGTATAAACAGTTAGAAGATGCCCCGATCCTAGGAAGCACACTGGGATAGCCCATGCTTTATACCACCTTGCAAAATCAAGCTGGTACACTATCTTCTTTGCAGCTTTGAGATTCAATTAGAATATAAGTGAAAAAAATTGCATTCTAGTTTTCATTCCCTACTGGAATATTTTTGGTGACTGCTCACTAAAGAAGATGAGCAAAATTTCATCCCTTTTAGCATTCTATGAAGCACAAAATAAGACTTTTCTCATCTTTTTAAAGCAAATTAATTTTCATATGATGTTATAAGTTGTTGTTTCTCATTATGAACTTTTAAGGTTTTGGGGGAGAGAGAGGGGGGGGAGAGAGAGAGGGAGGGGGAGAGGGAGAGAGAGAGAGAAGAGTTTCTGTTAAATGCTTCCATTATCCCTTGCTGAAACCAGTAGGAGCTTTTAGATATGAAAATGGGGCCAGAAGGAAACACTTTATGGGAAAATCTGCAGTGGCACAGTTTTGATAATGAACATGCCTAGAGAAATAAAATCATGCATGCTGTATGTGTTGGGGGGAAGAAACTCTTATCTTCAGTTGGGTTCTGTTTCCCTTAGAGAGGCTTATATTACCTACAATCAATAGGTCTCCAATTAAACAAAGAAGATTTACATAGGCTGGTGCATTTTGGAGCTAATGAAATTGGTCTAACAGTTTTGATGAGAGTAAAGCATTGGATAAGAGGGGAACTTTAGTAGTTCACCATATATAATTGGGCCCAAGTCCTTAATTCTGATTTCTAACTTTTCTACTACTACTGCCTGTGGCCTGTCCCAACTTCAGGTAAGTAACTATGCCAAAATACACCTGATTCAGTGCAGACAGACAGACAAACCTTTAAACGCTCTCTAGACATAAGGATATGACTGACACTTTCCCTTTGGAGCAAGTGAGTATGTGATCCAACCCCTTTTCCCCCACCATCACCACCACCACCAAAGTGTGTCCATCCTAAGGAGAGGACTCCATATTTAATCAAGATTATGCTCTTCAAAAATTCAACAGCGTGAAATTAAATTCCGTTGTCTCCCCTCTAGCTAGGTACCTAGCACATAGTAGGTACTTGAGAAATGACTGTTGTTATAAAGATGATTTTCTTACATAAGCTGAAACAATGGTTATATTTTCCTATCTCCTCCATATCATCTTTTCTAGGTAAACAGTTCAAAAAAAGTCAAGACCAGGATCTTAGATGGAAAAAAAATAGCCTGACAGTTTTCTATAGATAATTCTAGCCTCAACAAATCTTTATTTTCCAAATTATAATTATTCACATATAAATAACTCCTTTAGGTTAACATGCAACTTTGGATTTTGGTGAAGAAACAGAAATCAGTTAACATAATAGGGTGAGAAGGGAAAAATCATTCTCATACAAAAAGTTTAGGCTTAAAATCAGTCCTAAGATGAACACCCAAAAAGTATATAATATGTTACCTAGTTTTAAAATTCAGACTATCAGCTTCTCACATTTTTGTTTTGTTTTGTTCAACCCATATTCTCCACTTAGTCCCCAGCTCAACAAAGTTATGAGCAGGCCCTATGCACCCCTATGGGGAGGGACACAAAAAACTAGTACAATCTAGCCCCTGCTCATAAAGAAATCACAGCCCAACTTGGAAAACAGATCATTTTATGATACAGGAAGTGCTAACGGTGAGTACTGACTGATATAGTGCTGCCAGGACTCTATGGGAATGTAGGGAAAGAGCCCTTAGTCCAATGCTGGGGTGAAAAGAAGCTTAAGTACTATTAGCCAATTAAAGGAGGGTGAGGACATACCACGTAGAAGGAATAATACAAAAAATAAAAAGAGAGAGAGAGAGAGAGAAACACACACACACACACACACACACACATTATGATACAAAGTGTGGGTAGAGTCTCATGGGAGACAGGTAGGAAGGCAGGGTGCCTCTGTATGCTCCATGCACTAAAATTTTCACTTATATCTTTGTATGTGCTCTCTTCAGTTTCAAGGTTAGTTGTGTTAACTGGTTAACTCAATCCAGAAAGACAACTCAATCACCTTAATTATTCCACATTTGTCTACACCTTTCCCTTGTTTAAATACTGTATCTACTTTTTAAATATGTTTTTATTGATTTCAGAGTTGAAGGGAGAGAGAGAGAGAGAGACAGAGAGAGAGAGAAACATCAATGAGAGAGAATCATTGATAGATTGATAGGCTGCCTCTTGCACACTCCACACTGGAGATCGAACCCACCACCTGGGCATGTGCTCTGACCAGGAATCAAACCATGACCTCCTGATTCATAGGTCAATGCTCAACCATTGAGCAACACCGGCTGGGCTGTGTCTATTATCTTGATTAAAAATAAGAACATTCAATAAAGTATAGCACTGTGAAAGAGGGCTCACCAGAAGCATGAGACATTCCCCAGCACTAATTCCCTAAGTCCTGAACCCCACTCAGACTTTAGCTCCTACCTCCAAAAGTTCAAGGGTCCAAGGCTGATATGTCCGTTTACTGAAACATCAGCCTGATGGGAGTATGCAACTGGGGATTCATTCCAAATTTAAAGACAAGCAATTCTTTCTCCACATGTTGGACAATGAGAATACACTATAAAAATTTCCTTCTAAATAATACATTAGAAAACTGACAATGGGGTTATATTGCAGACCCATAATTCTAATCTAAATATATATAATTTTAAAAGATATAACATTAACACTGTTTATCATGTTCAGTTTTATTCTTACTAATTGAAAAAAATGAGATTAAATAAAACATAATAAGGCCACATATATAAAAATGCTATTCAAGATTATAAGAAAATAAGCTGTGTAGATTGGTGGGGGTAATGAGAGAAGGAAATTAGTAACAAAAACAGAGAGATTTTCAAACTTTTAAAACTTTCAGTGAATTCAGATATTTGTACCCATGTGGCTTATTTAATCTGAAGACAACACAGTTTTCCCTGAAGGAACTGAACTGCTAACGTCCCATGAACTCGATCAAGTTCGCCTCACTTCTCTTACTGACTGTAAAACAAAGAAATCTGTCTTGAGTTTCATGATGTCCCACATGTCACTGTGACTAATCCCCAGCCATTTTTATTTACAGCATTCAGATGAGTTTCTATGACAATCCCATGCCATTCTCAATGTTACACACACATTTTCTACCTTTTGAAAATAATTACAGAACAAATCATTTGTTTTAGTTTCTATACAAAGAAAAGCTCACATATTTAATGGCTGGAGAAATAGACTTCACTTTCAGATCAAACAACAAGCAGACATAACAGAACAAAAACAAAATCCAATATCCACTGTTTGGGACCACCAGATTGTTGTTGTTGTTTGTATTTCATTTATCAGACATGCAAAGGTCTTCTCTTTCCCATCACCATCTGTACACACTTTCCCCAAAGACCTTCACACCTGTCCCATTAACACACAAGCACACACTCACACATACAGGACCTCTTCTATGCTTTCTGTCTGAATGTATATTCGTATCTGTTTTCTTTTAACAACAGAAAATAAGGCAAAGCAACTTGAGACCTTGGACAACTTAAATCCACTTCAGTATAAAAGTCTCAGGATTGCTAACTTTCTCTGGAGATGGAGCAAAATAGAGAATGTAGGTTATACCACTGGGACTTGACTGTTTTAGGAACTACTACCAACTGCCAAATGAATTCACACGGCTGGCTCTCCCAGGCCTTCCTTTCCTTGCTATTTTTCATTCCCTCATTCTCCTGCTGTTTAGTTTTCCTATGACTCTGTTTTATACTTCACTATTACTAGAAAGATGTTCTTTAAAAAAATAGAACTTTTTTTTTTTTTTACCCACCAGTTTTCGTTAGAGAAAACATGCTACAGTGAACTATCAAATAATAGAAACCACCTGTGCCCTCTCCTGTGTCTGCTCGGATTTTCTTTCTACTCACACAGATATATTTGACATAAGAAAACAAAAAATCTAACTGGAGAAGTATCATCAAATGATAGAATTCCTCAACATACACCAATTGTACAGCAAAAAGGCAATATAAACAACTGGTTCTGTGAATTATTAAAAACTCACACAGGCTATTGGTTGGAAGAATCCTAATTTTAAAACATGAAAAGCTTTGAAGTCTTAATTTCTTTTACTTTAATCCTCACCTGATGAGAGGATTTATTTATTTATTTATTTATTTATTTATTTATTTATTTATTTTTAGAAAGAGTGGAAGGGAGGGGGAGAGACAGAGAGAGAGAATTATCAATGTGAGAGAGACACGTTGATTGGTTGCTTCCTGCATGCACCCTGAACAGGGCGGGGGATTGAGACTGCAACTGAGGTACATGCCCTTGAGCAGAATCAAACCTGGGACCCTTCAGTCAGAGGGCTGACACTATATACACTGAGACAAACCAGCCACAGCTGAAGTCTTAATTTCTGAGGAAATTACATCTAAGATGGCATCAACTCATTTCATAACATGTTCTTTAGCTTTGTATAGCTGGCACCTAACACATAGTGCCTTAAGTGCTCAAAACATGTTTCCTGAATGGACTTGCCAATGACAGGGTAGAATTTGTCAATAAAGGCAACTAAAATAGATCTTCTATGCCAACACCAAACAAAAAGCATCCACCTTGATACAAACAATAACAACAGGCTACAACTGCTCTCCAATTTATGCAAGAATTTTCTATCTCTAGAGCTCTTGGGATGTGTGGTCTTAGTTTCTCACCTGGTAAATGAAGGTTTCCTCCAAGGTGTGAAACTCTGAATCTAATAACAAACCAGAACAAGCTCTATTTCTCACTACTTTTTTCCCCCCAATTCTCACCCAGAACTTGCTTTAATTGATTTTAGAGAAAGTTCAGAAGGGAGAGAGAGAAACATCAATGTGAGAGTGAAACATCGATCGTTTGCCTCCCACATGCACCCCAACTTGGGATCACACCAGCAACGTGGGTATGTGCCCTGACGAGGAATCGAACCTCAACTTTTCAGTGTACGGGACAATGCTCCAACCAACTGAGCCACACCAGCCAGAGCTCTCACTACTTTTTAAGCTTCAGAGAAAACAAAGTGCTTTCAGAATACTACATACGTCCAGAGAGCACTTTTTATCCCACCCAAACATTCAGAGGTGGAGCTGAGAGAGTTGGATACATTGATTGGAGCTTAGAGAGTTGGATACATTGGATACATTTACATTAGAGAGTAAAAACAGGCCACAGAAGGGTCTGACCTAGTTACCAGCTCCAATCACTTAACTAACCATGTACCATGGACATGTTACTCAGCCTCCTGAACTGCATAAAAGCAATTGTAAAAGCTCCCCTCCCTAAAATGCACGGTTTACATGAAGAGCTAATAACATAATGTATAAGAACAGCCAATTTAAATATTACAGAAGTTAACAACAGGAGCCTGTGGTCTGACAGATCTGGCTTTAACCCTGGCTTTGCCACCTACGGTTGGCATGACCTTGAGTGAATTACTAACCCTCTCTGAGCCTCTGTTTTCCTGAATAACAGGAGTAATCCACAACAAAAGTCATCTACGATCTCTACACACCCCACCACCCAACTTGAAAAATTTTCCAAATCTTGGATAAGTCCAAAAGAAAAACAAAACAGAAACAAAGAAACCCACATATAACCAAAGGAACTCATATCTACAATTTAGAAAACCAACAAAGCCAATCCTAAGAAATAGCACCCACATATATAAACTCCTCGAATCGGCTCAAGTGTTCAAAGAGTTTGTAATAGAATGCTCTAGTACAAAGCCAAATGCACTGTTGCAGCTGCTCTGTCCTCACTTTTAAACAAAGTGATTGATAGGAAAGTCCAAAAGTGATGCTATGTTTTTCTCCAATCTATCTGTTTCCCTCCAATTCTGCTATCTCATGACATGTCTCATGTCTTATTCAGCATCATACCCACCCCAGCACTTCCTAGGCTCAATTGCAAATAAAGTGAAAAGCTATGTATAATCAGTCTTTATATAGCAAAACTGAAAATGTCTCTCTTTGAAGAATTACAAAGCTTTCTGAAACCTCTGACCTTTCCAGAGAAATCAGTCACTGTAGTTTAAAAATGTAGGTGGTAAAAGTACAAAGTATTACATTTATCCATTTTGCATGTTTGCTGTCTTTTCTGAAATGAGGGGCAAATATCTTTAGAACAATTAGTTATTCAACGCTAACAATTCAGATTGCAATATTCTCATTTTCCAAAGAACTATATACATCCTGGGCTCAATGAGATGGCATTTTTCTGTTAATCTCTATTCCCCCTTCCTTTTAGAGAAAATCTAAACTACATGAATCCCAGAACTTTTCTTTAAAAAATAAGACTTTTCCTATACAGTGAACAAGCCTACAAAATAATAAAAATTCATCTGAATATTCTTAAAACACCCCCATAATTCTTGATTAGCTTGGGAGGGGGAGGGATTTCAAAAAGTACATTTAAAAGGAAAAATAATTCTTAATAAAAGTCCTTGTCACATATTAAGAGGCCATACAATAAAAGTATTGCAAAGACTGTCTTTTGCTGACAGGGACGTACAACAATAGTTATGCTGTTAAACAGCATCCAGTTACAAAGACTTCATTCTCAGAAGTTACTTGAAACTACTCTCCAAAAGAGAACCTCTAACATTTAAAAGAAGGGAAGAAAACGCCAACTAAATGAATCAAACAGAAACATTAGTAACTAGTTATATTTATATAATATACATCCATGCAGAAATCTTGCCACAGTCATACAAAGATGCAGACAAGCTTTTGCCAAAATCTTATCAAGAATCCTTGCATCATCTTAAATGTATGTAACCCACTTATCTTTAACTTCCCATTACTTCATGCTAAAAATATTTTCTCAGGTATACACACTTTTCCATCCACAATATTTATAATGACTAATATTATTTTTGAGTTCTAATGCGTAAAAAAGATATTTACAATTTGCACTGCCACTTTGCTATTATACCTAAGCTCATACAGTTCTGTTTAACAGCATGCTATGAAGGTTTGCATGCACATACATAATATCTTACTTCCTCATTCTATAGTAAGCTCTTTAAGCATCTCCATTCCTCATTCACTTGTAATGTTTAAAAAATGCCATGAAGAAGGGCCTGATGTCAACTCAACACTGAAATCCATCTGTCTAGGGCCCTCCTTTGCCTTTCGTCATTTTGCAGCCAAAATTTTCATCAAAGTTGATGAGAATTTGTCAACCTAAGAACTTGTAATGTCAGCTTCTTTGAAAAGCAATGGAATATTTGAAAGTGACAATAATGGGACCCTATATATACAATATTCACTTTATGTAGAAGCTTAAAATTAAATAACGAATCCCTTTAAGATTAAAATACCAGTATCCTAAATGCTTCCCACAGGGAAGGAGGGAAGAAGCAGGCACATAAGACAGAAGAGATAGTCCTCCATTTCCCATATTAAGTAATGCTGCCTGATTTTGATAATTAAATGAAAATTGATATTGTAGCACCACAGTTTCTATTGGATAATAGAATTTGACAAATACCTTTCCCTACCAAAAAATTACCACTTAGATCAAGCTATTTGACTCACCACAGATACATCTTCCTCAACAGCATGAACATGTTGCACTACCCAGTCATGGGCTGGCAAAATTACAAAAGGAAATAAAATCACCCAACCCATAGCAACTAAGACAACAGCCTGACAAGGGCAGATGCTACACAGACATACATACAAAATTTTGAATAGTATTTACCTTTTAAATGTTTTATTTTTTTATTTCATCTCACTTTTTTAACCCATAGAGTATTTCAAAAATAGCTATTAAAATATTTGTATAAGTATGTATGATCTGAAAACTGTTTATGTCTGAAACTCACAGGATTTGGGACCACCATAAACACCAGAGACATCATAAGGCAGGCAGTATGGAACGGGGTGGAAAGAACAATGACTGTGAGTCCTATTTTTTAATTCTAGCCCTCTTTTGTTTCCAATTTATTTACAAACCTAAATTTTCCTCCTCCAGCATAACTGATACTCAACAACCCTAATGTTAAGACTTATTAGCATTTCTTAAAAAAAAAATTACATTTTCTTTTATTCATTATAGGTTCCAGTTCAGCAGCATACTTTATTTAAAAAATCCTAAGAGAATTAATATGTAGAACCAATGTAGTAAAAATTATTTTGCTGGTCTTTTTTTTCCTATTTACAAATATAAAATTCATGTTGAGTGAGGCTTTGAGTTTTTGTACTAAAGTCATTAAGAACTAATCTTGCCTAAGTTTAAAAAAATGAATATAAGGGCATTAAATAAATCCATCAATAAATCATTTAAGGGCATTAAGATAAAGCTTGTCCCTATTTTAAACTCTTCTTTCTATTTTACATTTTTTAAAAATTTTTAATAAAAACACTCCATTTTCGCTTTCTTTTAAATAATTATACACAAGGCCATAATCAGAGGGTCTTTATGGAGTAAATTTTAAAATTTTAAATCTAATCATTATGGGAAGTTATTAATATATATCTCATGCATATAAGAAAATATGTTTTAAAAATCTACCTAGTAAAATATTACATGCGACTCTGGTTTTTAAAATGATGCTTGCTTTAATTCTCAATGGCTCCCCAAAGGATTTAGAACCAATTCATCTAACTTTATCTTACTAATAAAAAATGTTTTTAATCTTAAACTTGTGTCGTGATGTCAAATAGAATTCACTAACTTCAACTTCCTAAAAACAAAATAGAACAAGTCATTCCAGATTGTTGGCCCCCACACTGACAAGCTCAAGACCATTTCTCCTTCTAACCAAGTGCAGCCTCATTCTGTGGCTAAGAACTGAACTCCGCAGTAAACTATCTCTGTGGGAAAGGTTTGGATTTTGACTTTTTATTGATTCAAGGTAGATGTGTAATACCATTTAAATGACAGCCAACCCCAAACAACAAAATAGAAAGAAGGTTATAGAATAGATCTTAATTTTATTTTTAACAGCAAGTAATTTGGAATCAGCAAGTCTGAATTTAATTTTGCTCTGACTTGGCCACTCTGAGACTTTATTTTCATCTGTACAAATGGAAAGTGTATTATTTATTCACAATATCGCTATGAAGTTTTAAAAAAAGAAGAAGAAAGAAAAAAAGCTACAGCATAGGGCAAAACTTAGTACAGTCCTTGCCATAAAAGAGATATTCAATAAAAGTTATTTGTCTTCCATCCTCCCTTCCTTCCATCCATCTCTCAATTGATCAAGGCCCAAAATATCTATCACTAGGAAGGTATGCAAAAAGACACAAGGAACAATAAGTTTTAAGTTCGAAAAGAAGATTAAGCTGTTCCACTTCAATCTCCAGTTATTATGACCACCCTAATCATTTCTAGGTTTGGAATGAGCAATTTATTACATGTCAAAGAAGACCAACACTTGCCAAAATACATAACACAAATGAACTTCTTTCCTTCAGTTTTATCTTGTTTAGCTTAATCTTATTTAGCTTCTTTACAAACAAAACAGCAAAAAGATCTCTGCCATGAAGCTGCCACAATTTGTCATTTGTGGATTTATTTCTTTGCCTCATAAGCCATGTTTATTTCACTAAAATGGGAGGACAAATTCCATTAGATAAAATATACTTTTACACTGTGGAGTTATCATAACAAAACATACAACATTGTTTTCTAATATTTGGGGAAAACGCAGGGGGTGGGAAGGGGAGGGAGTCATTTCTGTCTTTGCAGCAGCTATAGAATTCTGGTTAAGTTTAGGGACACTAAAGTTTGGATCAGTAATTTGTATCTTACAGTTGCCTTAGTGGCTGACAGCCAAAAAATAGACAACAGTATTAAGCTGTCACCTTAAAAGGTGAAATGGTAATAATAATAAACATATCAATAGCTCCTTTTCAAGTGTATGTGTGCCACAGTGTCCCTAATTGGACCCCTAAAAACTAAAAAAAAATTTGTGAAACTTTTCTTTCTAAAAATTTGCAGAGAAACTCCAAAAGCCACAAATAGTCTCTTAGTCTAAAAGAAAGTATGCAAAAAAAAAAAAAAAAGTGAGGAGATGGATTATAAAATTCTCTTGATATCTTGTTGCTTAGGATCCTCTTACAGTCATTACTTAAACCAAAACACTTTTTAGAGCATCTCCATTTGCGATTAAGTTCACGGTTTTATGTTTCTCTTAACAAAGCATGCCAGTTCATTCATTCTCTTCCTCCTCCACCTGACTTCTTCCTCCCCCTTACCCCAGCTCCCAATGATTTACAATTTATAATATATTGAAAAGCAACATCTAAACTCTAAATAACCATGGAGAAATTGTTGCTGAAATGGTCATAAAACAATGGTTAGCACATTCACTGCATTCAATCTGTATTTGATGGGTTTTCCCCCCCTATTCTAACCCTCAGAATTGTTTTCAATAATCTATATTAACATTTGTGAGCAATTAGAACTGTTGTTGCTTCTGTGCAAGTTTTTAAAAGCCGACAGGCGGTTCTGTGTCTTCTGGAAGCAGCTTGAGGCCTTAACCAAGTGAAACACCAGTCCTACTGTGTACAGCAGTGACCACAACAAAGGCTGTGGTTTCTCCCACACTAGCCCTAAATAGGTTTAAATTAATGCTATTCATCACTGGGTGGAAAAAAAGACAAGGCAAATCCAAGCCAGCAGCATTGAGAAATTTCTTACCAACACTCGAACCTCTTAGCCATAAATGAACTGACCTCCTGTTACAGGTTTACACCAAAACCACTCTTCCTCCTTATTCCTATACATTCTCGGCCTCTGAATGTCCATCTTTTTCACTACATTCTACATAAAAGATACTGTTACTAAATTCTAGATAACGGATATTGTTACTATCCTCAAGTTACACAGAAAACACTCCAGGGTATAAAAGCCATATTTATCTCAAGTTTGTTGATTGTTAGTGTTCTTTCCTTTGAAGACTTGAAAGACAAAAAGATAAATGACGTTTTCTGAAATTGTGTGCATATACCAATTATTTACAGTAGATCAGTCAGTCACAAAAATCTATCACAAGTTTAGTGTTAGGTTAGAGTTAGAATTTGAGGTAGGGTGGTACTTACTCTATTAATTTTAAATGTATATTAGTCTTACTCCTTCATTTTCCAAACACAGTTTATGATTACAAATCACAGAAACTAACTGCACAGCTTCCAACCAGGGAGTTTTTTAAGGCACTGAAGAAGTTTAACTACATAATGTCTAGTCCTAGACTTGGACATAAACACATACGCACATATACCTGCTAACAGAATATATGGAACATAGTTGAGATATGCAATACTGCCATAAACTAATGTGGTTATCTAAAAATTAAGAAAATTGTTGTAATTAATTTGGCATAAAATTATAAACTGTAACAGTCTAACATTTACTTAAAAATTGTTACAATAATTACTCTCTATGCATTGATAACCTTATGCATATAGCTACACTGTATTTAAAATACCAGTTTTATTTAAAAAAAATAAATAAAAAGAAAGAAATCATTTCCACTGCTCTAAACAACACTCTGTGTGCAGCCTGGATGTGCACACGATGCACACATACGCTCATACACAGACACTCCTAATCTTACACCTGTTCTGAAGCAGTAGGAAGTGAATTCTCAACCTGTCAACATGACCATCTGGTCTATCTGCATATCACGGCTTTCTCTATTACTCTATGAAGGAATGGCAATCACGAAGCCAAAATAAAACTAAAATGCACCTAAATGGGAGTCTCTCTCTTTGTTGAAACAGAATAATACGTGGCATATCAGAGCAAAACTCGCAGTAATGTAAATAATTTAAAATGAGCATTCACACTAGCATAATAAGGTGAATAATATGGTACAGGTGATATTGTAATCAGTAATACTGCAGTACAGGTTTACAGGACAGGTACCAGAATTCCGAGACATGGCAACAGCTCTTTCAGTGAGTGATTGGGCCTTTGCTAACCCTAGTCCAAGCAAAGCTAAGTAAAGGTAGTAAAAGGAGCAGCATGAAAGCAATCAGTTACTATTGTACTAAAACATCACCATGCAAAAAATGTTCGCTTTGTACCTTAAAACTAACCAAGTACTCGTGCTACCAGTAGGGCAAATTCAACTTTCTCTGTCACTGGTTAATTAACAATGACAGCAATTAGCTGGCAAATTTTGGTCATTTATTGATCTCTCAAAGTAAATTTTGAGACCACTAAAAATATCTTTCAATCTTACAAAATTCCTCATGTGCAAAAAGTGAGGATGCTCATTGTGATTTAGTGTTTGGGCCCAACTTAAAAAACTAGCACAGGCCAAATTGAATTAAACATAATTTTATTTGTTTAATTTTTATTTTTAAACATCTCCATGCAGCTGCCTCAGAGCTTTCATTCTACGCCCCCCCCCCCCCCCCCCCCCGCCTCAAGCAGGTAATAACTATGAAAAATGACGTGTGACACTGTCATTCTGGGGCCTAGATACAGCAACCTACCTCTAATGCAAGAGAGGCAGTCTTAAAAAATCTAACTTTTTACAAAATTTAACTAACTCAGGTGAAAATCTCCCTAGAATCTGATTACATTACCAGAAGTTATACAGAAGCAGTTAAAAAAAAAACAAAAAAAAAACAACACACACACAAAAAAAAACAACAACAAAAAACTCTCCAGAAAGTTCTCGGTTGAGTGCCTACTAATGAACAAAGGTTAACTTTATCTAAAAGGTCAAATGCCTGGTGGCTAAGGTTATGACCTTAACAACTTAAATTGTGACCTTGCCACGTGCCGGGTATATTGTAGATTCTGATACAGATCATCTGGTAAAGACTGGTCATAAATTAGCTTTACTGTTACACACCCACAAAGAATACCATTTGCCACAATACCATAATATCTCCAAGTTGTCATATGATACAGGGAAAGGACAACTCAAACAGAGACCAAACGAAAATGAATATACTCTTTTATACTTTTAACGAGATGAAATTCTCAGGCTTTTGGAATCACTCCGATTTCATTATACGTGTTACTATTTATCAGCCACAAAATTCACACAGTTCGAATGCCACTGATTTAGAGGGAAAATTTTGGAATGTAATTTATGTACTGTATTTTAGCATCTCATTAAGTCTCAGGCTAAATCACCTCTGCTTTTAAAAAGGTGATTGATTCTGCATTAGTTTCCAGCATTTACATGTGTGTTCTAAGATTTCAACTTCCTACCAAAGAAGAGGCCGAGGAATAAAGCAATAATTGTACACATTTTTTAGAAGGAAAAAAAAAAAAAAAAAACACCTCCCTTTTGTGGCCAGCTAGAGGGAAAAAAAGAAGACTTTGGGGGAGAACACAATATATAATAACACTTTAAAGAGAGAGGTGGGGGGAGCGGACTCTAGGTGAAAAGGCCACAATGATTTTGGCATGTTTCTTGAAGCACGTTCCAGAGTCTCTGCCTCCTGCCAATACTGGCAAGTTCTCAAAACTTTTAAGGAGGTAAAAACATTGTTTAGTGTTTACAAATCTTCAGTATTATAACAGATGCTTGTCAAATCAGTTGTATGTAAGTTGACCGGCCTACCTCGTATTTGTATTGGCAGCTTCCCTTCCACAAATAACAGGTCTCTAAATCTCTTAAATCAAATTTGAAATATTTTCAGACAAAAGGCCCCTAATATGTCCTTTTGCAATCATCCTGCAGCGCGCACAGAGAAGCAGCCATTACTGCGCTCTGCTCCGGTAAAACCAATGGCCTGGCACTTGGCTGGCGTTCAGGCCTGACAAGGGATTCTGGGATACATCAGGAAAACCAAACCGAAAGGTAGTCTGATCCATGTTGCTGTCAATAAATCTTTCATAAGCAATAAGGATGCTAACTCTCCTAAGCAACCGTCCGCACGTCATTTTACCAACATCACCCTTTAAGTATTGAAACAACGAGCAACTGTTAGCTCAAGGACTTGGAGCAACAGCACAAGTAATAGCATCAACAACAAAAGAGAATGCATGTCATGACAATAGCTAGAAAGGCTGCATCTCTTAAATCTAAAGGAAATGTTTATATCTAAAACTTAGAATAGATACTGCTCGCACCGATAGAAACGTAACAGGTATTTCATTCTGATAGTACCTTGTAAGCAAGTACAAAACATACCACGATGTGCATCACCTGTTGGCATCCTCAATTTTCAATTAGAGCATTTCTTATAATTTATAAAATACTTACTTCCTAAATATTAAAAAGATGAAACACAACATTTTAAAAAATGTTCCCTGAAAGCACTTAGAACACCCATAGTTTCTTTGCACCTTGCCTTTCCCTATCAGAATCTCCACTTATATATGCAAGTAACTTTTTTAAAAATTTAACTTGGTGTTTTCAAAACACAAAACAAAATAACAACAATGAGATGGTAAAGGGGTTAAGAAAGGACTACTTTTCCTGTGTAAAGGTCATCTGAGAGGTGTGCCTTTTCATTACCGCCACCCAAAACTGGCTGAAGCAACAGGCACTTCTTATAATTACATATAAACATTTTCAGAAACTCAAATATTTTAAACACTTACAGATCACATCCTCTAAAATACTTATCTATCCCCTACCAACAGAATGCGAATGATGATGAGACATGCTTGCAAAGTTAATTTCTCCAGTTTCTTATGTAAGGAAAGATGGACAACAAAAGTTCTCTTTCTGAAACATATATTGAGAAAAATAATAGAGAATAGGATTTCAGCTCACTTCTTTAAAATATAGCTTGCATCTTTATAATTAAAAATGCTTTGCAAAACAGTACAGTGTTGATTTTACAGATAGTATCTTCTCTCTCCTTTGTGAAAAAATATGTAATTATATGAACCCCCAAACAATCTACTGGTAGGATTCCACAACCTTCTTTCTTCCATAAGCTCAAGTAACTGCCATGAAGGTGATCTATCACGACCGATATGTACATATAAAAAGTCAACAAGTTACACAAGATCTGAGCTTTCACGTAACACAATGAGCCTTTTGTCTAAAACAAGATGAAAGGAACAAAGTAAAAATGCATTATTTTATCCAGTCCTTAACTCAATAAAACTATTGAGTTTTATCCCGAATGCTACTCTAACTGCTGTAATATGCACAGGTAAAACATGCCCTGAAAACAGCCCTGAAACAATAAATAATTTTATTACGAATCAAAGCAACTCACTAAACCAGTTATCAATATGGATTTCTCAATGCACTCATGCACTCTATAGGTTGGTTACTTTTAAGGTTAACCTCTCCATCAATTACTTAAAGAGTTGGTTTGCTTTTTTCCTTAGTTTTCTTAAACAACACTAAAAGTTCCTGAATGCAAAGCTACTAAGTCTGCATATTAATATAATTCTTTTTCCCTCATAAATGATCAGCAACTTAATAACAATAATCTCACCTCCAACCTCATCTTAATTAGCAAGGTGTTCAAGAGGCCCCCGTAGGCTAAAAACATTCCCAGAAGAAAAGCCACTAAAAATATTGCCTCACTACCAAACTACATGCTTTTTAACTAGATCACTTGCCAGGTAAAATACACCCTTCGTTACAAGACTTTTTATTAGGCTTCTCTGCCCAGCATCAAAAATTGTGATTTAAACATAAGCATAACTGACTACCCAACACCTTGGATAAGGCCACTTGCCAAAAGAACTCAACTTAGTGCGAATTCTCTCAAAGCTATGCTTTTCCGTCTGAATGAAGGTGGCACCCCAGACTCCGGGGCTGTTCTGACATTGGCCCACCTTTGAAACCACACTGTCCATGTGCACAGAGCCTGCAAATGAGGGCGTTCAAGAATGGCCCGGCACATACAGGGGTCGTCGGGAAAGAAACACACACACAAAAGAAAGTGGAAGGACTTCTCACCATCGCACTTACCTGCTGCATGCACAAAGTATGCCAAATATAAATCGAGTTCCTTAACAGAAACCCCTATGTGATGGGGCTGGACACAGAGCCCTGGATTAGAGCACTGCGGGGACTTTACAAGGCGCTCGCCGTCAGTACTTTCGAGCGGAATACCTTTAAATAAAATCACCATAACCAGGTCCAACCTCCAGACTTTATCTGCCTGGCGGAGGCAGTCAATTCTTCGCATCTTGCCTTTCTGGTCTGGGTTGGAAAGGACACAGCATGGAGGCTTTTTCCCTGTAACTGTAAGCACAAAATCCTCTCGGTACTCAGGTCGGATATCTTTCCGTAACTTGGCCAGAAGTCGAGATGCCCACTTCTGCTTGACCTCTGGTTTTTCACTTAGCAACTCATCCTTCACGGCTCTCTCTTCTTCTTTTGACATACGCTTTTCATGTTTTTTGAAGTATTTTCGTTTTCGGGCCTGCAGGTTGAACCATGTGTAGGCGAAGGCTCGGACATGGGGCAGAAGGGCTTCGATGAAAGGATGAAATTCATCCTAGGGAAATGAACAGAAACAAAAGTATGACTACACTGAAAACAAAAAGAAACAACTTTTTTTTTTTTTTCAGATGGTCACCTTCAAAAAAAAAAAAATCTTTATTTCACTTGAAATTTGATGCGAGGATTAAGTTACCAAAATCGTATATAGAAGAATCCCTATGGGAAGTCTGAGAGGGGAAAAAAAGGAAGCGACCGGTATTATTTCTCACAACCTCAAAGAAGAAAATTGCTAAAAATTAAAAAATGTTTTGGTATAGTCACCAAAGCATCCCAGGTTCTATGGTCCAGTCTTCATTGCAAATCCTTTAGCTAGTAAGTAAAGTTTATCGGAATGCTTATAACAATATATAATCTTAACCCTATTTCAAGGAAGGCATATCTAATTTTGCTCCAGCCTTGACCTCACTACTTGTAGTACAGCCAGGGTTCAGCCGCCAGATTGGCAAATCCTAAACATTTAGATGCCAGTCAATGTTTGTGGAAGTCTAGGAGCAGAAATCGTCTCCGCGATCAATGAAAATAAAGACTTTCCCTCTAAAAACACTGCATGTAGACTCTGATCTGTGTCTCAGTCATTTTGGTAACATCTTAATTCCTTTTTAAGTATTCCAGTTGCACATAAATATTTTTAGTCAAAAACTTAGAAAAATATAGCAGAGGACCACATACAAAAGAAAAGATGAATCTGACATTCATCAGACTAAAATAAAAGATCTATGTTCAAGACATAATTTCTGAGACTATGGGAATGAAACAAAAAGGGGGGGGGGGAGGGATAAAAACAAAGAAAAGCGTACATTCCAGATAGTAAACAGAATGTGTCACTGTGACAACAGTGTTGCAACTAAATACATTTAATTTACTGATATGATTGTGAAATGCCTTCAGTAATGATCATCCCTCAAAAAACAAAATAATTATTTAACTTTTGAAAATAATATTTCAGGCTTTTTCTCACAGGAAAAAGGAGAACCTGGTATATTTAATGTTTATGAGACTCCAGGAAAACCGTCATGGTTGCCTCTTAAAATTCAAGTAATTTGAAAATAAAATGGAATTTAAAATATTTAAATTTTTCTTACTGTTTTACTGAAGATGTTTGATTCTTTTACTTGACATTTTCTTAGTAAATATAAAAATAAAATTTTTAAAAAATTAAACAGTAACCTCCACAAAGCTTTCTCGGTACATCTAACTTTTGATTAACCAACCCACACTAATCTTACATAACTTTTCTCCGCCGAACAACCCCCCAAAATGATAAATTATTTACTTTCAAATAAATGAGAATAAGAAAATCAAAGAGATACTTGATGACTTTTTTAAAGGGTGTAGGGCAGACAAATATTATAAAATGCATTCTTTTTCAGTTTGTAATATCCAGCTAAATATATACTTTGGAGACAGAATTGACTGCAGTGTCCAAAATACTACTACTATTAAAAATTATTAAATTTTTAAATGTTCAAATGTAAACTGAGTGGTTAAAACTGGTAAAATATTTTAACAATGAAGTCTGTTAAAATATTATAAATTATAAACAATCATCTAAACACATATTATTGTTTTGAAAAGTATATATTAATTAAATACATAATAAATCATTTCAATAAATTAGATTTCTTTTTTTCCTCTCTGAATAAATTTCAGGCTCTGTATTTCAAATTTAACTTTGAAAACTGCTCTTTCTCAATAAAAGAATCCAAGAAGTCAGCTTTTATAACATGTGAGCTTTCTTTAAGTGAAGAAGGAACAGGAAAAAAAAATACAAGAATTATATTATCCTTTACCAAAAACCCTTGGCATTTTTCAATTTCTGATGTTTGAAAAATCTTTCTTACTGCCACACTGTAGAAGAGAGAAATGGGGGTGGGGGGGTGGCAATTTTCAAGTCACAGTTTATCTACTAAGAGACATGCCACACCACAAAACATTTAAACATTACTAAATTCTGAGCTCATCCTTGAAATGCTCTAAAATACATAAATTTGGAGTTTGAAATGGTCCTTCACATTGACTGATTTTATTATAAACATAGGACATGCTAGGGACCAAGGCTCTATGGCATTATGCAAAGAACTCCTGGAGCCTACCTTACTACAAAGTGAGCTTTCACCAAAAGGAGGATTTCATTTTAAAGTATCAGCCCTATTTTATAATGCAAAGAATAGCATATTTCCAAACAATTCATATTTATGCTAAAACATTCTCTTATTAAAAAGCTTTATTAATAATAAACATTTTAAATAAGGATTCTAATATGGCATTTAAATGCTCAAAGATACTCCCAACATGTTTCTCGGAGAACGGAGAACTGCGTTCATTCGTGTTCAAGAGGATTTTGTTTACCTGCCAACCAAATGCCCATATATCCCATCCTAAAAATCCTTAAATAAGGTCAACTATATCAACTAAACATTAAGAATAATCTAAGTCCCCATTTTTGCATCAAAAGTTTTTACAACTTATTACTCCCCAAAGGTTTCAAGAATGTGCCAATAAAAGTGCACAATATTTTGTATAACTTTACACACATGCACCATTAAAGTGCTAGTTATCTTTCTCAACTCACAGTTAGAAATATTCCAGAACATCAGAACTAAAGAATATCATTTCTTGTAGGAAATGTCCAGGTATAGCATACATTAGATCTTTTAAAAAAATAGTATGCCTTTACAAATAATGTTATTGCACATAGAACCATAAGTTATGTAATATTTAAAAATAGTCAAGAGAAAACAAAGAATGTTTTACATATGTACTCAGTGAGAAAGTTACTGTCCACCAATAAAAACAAACCTGAAAACCTGTTTCCAAAGCGGTATGACTTTGAATCAGCACCTTAAACGTTGATCAGTTTGTAAGTAAGCCAAGTTTAAGAACCACTGAATGCTGGCATTTCTGGGACTACTTCTCAAATGTTCACCTATAAATTTCTACTGTGTTATCATTCTGTGACCAGGTACTTGGTTTGCTTATGATATGCCTGTATATTAAAATAAGATGTCTAGCATTTTTCTGATAAAGTTTTTAAAAATTGCATACACATATATGGAGTTTATTCTTTCATTGAGGGTACTTTTATCACTGTGCTTACTGGACTTTCTTTAGAGACCAATAAGCTACCTAAGTTTTTCTTTTTAAAAATTGGCTCTAAAGCTCTATAAATATTCCATCAAGTTAAATAAATTGAAAAATCAATTTTTAAAAGAAGAAATCATAAAATATATGGCCCTCATTTGCTATTTAGCATATATTTTCTTCACAAACTGATATACTAAGTAAGCGTTTCTCTTAGTGGTGCTTCCAGAAGAAGGCCTAGTGAATGTATCAATCACACTGCCAAATATGTGTAAAGAAAAAAAAAACTTTCTTAATGTGATCATAGCTCACAAACCAAGAAAATCCAGCTTTGTTAAATAAATAACTATGCCCTGGGCCTACATAGATTCACCGGTATCCTATGTGCACCATCTCAAAAATATAAATTTAATTTTGAGAGCTCACTTGAGAAGACGCTAATGTATCCTACTATTGCAGCACACTGGTATTATCTACAAGTTCTATGTGTTGCAAACTTTTGTCAGCTAGAACTTCAGTCTTTGAATCTCAGCATTTTCACTGTGGTCCTTGCAACTCATTCAAATTATCTTACACTTTGCATCTTATCCATATGCAATTGTGAACTTTGCCAGAGTGGTTGAAAAGTTTCACTCCATACTTCCACAAGTTACTAAAATGTTACTAAAATAGGAACTTTGGAAGTTTCTTAGGGAACAATAAAAAACAAAAACTTTTACAATAACTAAAGCAACTGCTATCCATTATTAATGCTAGGCCTAAATCCTAAACAGATCATTTCAACATAAAATATGCATTTAAGAGTCTTCTGAGATCAAATAACCAGTATTTTTACTGTTAGATATTGCAATATGAAGAGATGTCATGTGGGAAATAAATCCAGACTCTACAGAGGGGAGGAATATCTATTGATACTTTTAGCCTTCCAGAAAGTATTCCGATTAAACCGTTATCTCCTGCAAAATGAAGGCAAGAAGTGGTAGCAGGTTTTTTTTTTTTTAAGGGAGTGGTGAATAAACATTTTATAAGAAGCATACAACTTCATGCAAGTGATTAATGGTCAGATCGCAATGTACCAAAACAGTATGAAGGCTCACACTTTTTTTCTTTCCTTTTTTTTTTTTTTCCCCTCACCGCAAAATCACTTTTGACTTCGTGCCTTTGAGTCAAAGAAAATAATACATTCAAAAGGGACCAGATTTGGAGCCATGAAGTAGCAGTATTTTGCCTGGGGGTGGTGCAGACAACAGAGAGGTGGAAAGGGAGGGCATGGAAAGGAGGGGTGGTGGGGCGAGAAAGACCCACGCTCCGAGTTGGATCGGAGAAGAAAGTTGCCCCTGTCCTGCGCGCAGAGCGTACGGAGTCGCGCGGCAGCGGCGGTGGCGGTGGCGGGAGGCGGCGGCGGGGGGGAGCCGAGTCTGGCCCGGGCCGCCGCTCGGGCTCGCGGCCGGGAGCCCAACTCCGCCCGACGTCCCCCGGCCCGCGGCCCGCGGCCTCCGCCGCTCGCCAACCTGCGCAGCGTGGGCTCGTCCCGGCACCGAAACTTTCACTCGGGAAAGCAAACTGGGGACGAGCGACAAGAACGCAGGCTCCACCCGACCGGCGCGGGGGACGCGCGTCCGCACAGCCCTGCTCCGCGGAGCCCAGGGGCCGGCTCACCGCCGCCCGCCCGCCCGCCCGCGTCCGAGGGGCGCTGTCCCGGGGCCGGGGCCGGGGACACCGGCCCGCGTCCCTCCCGCGGCTGAACCCCAAAGGCTGACAAACAATAAACAAAAGTAAGAGTTTGGGGAGGCTGCTCCGGCGCGGGCTCCGGGAGCGGGCTGTGGGCGCGGGGATCCTAGTTCTCCCGCAGCGGGGGTTCCGGATGCCCGCAGCGCGCGGGGTGTGCGGTGGGCACCGTCGGCGGCCCCCTCCCCGGGCGCCGCGGAACTACAGGAGCCGGCCTCCCGGCTGCAGAAACGCTGAGTCCAGATTTCAGCGTGTCATGGTCTGCAACCCGCTGAAACACGTGCGGAGCGTCCGAGAGCACCGCCGTTCCGCAGTCCAGCGCCCCGATATTAATTAACGCATTAATAAGAGGGCGCCATTAGCCATGTGCCCACACAAATGGCCGTGCAGGAGGAATGCACCCGCATGGAAACAAAGTTACTTTCTTAAAGCTGTATTTCTTCCCCCTTCCCCCCCCCCCCCTACCACGAGCACACGCGCACACACACGCAGACACGGGCACACACCAAGACACATGCCCCGGGCCCAGCCGACGTGACTGGACCCCGGCACCCCCTGCCCAGCCCCGACTCAGCCCCCGCCACCCCGGCCCCCCAACCCCTCCGCATCCAAACAGCTGCTTACCTGGGTGAGACAGAGCGGAGAATACATAACTGCCGGGCGGTGGGCTGTGCGTGTGCGTCTGGGTGTGCGGTTTGGAGGTGTGCGTGAGTGCGGGTGAGAAAGGAGAAAGAGGGAGAGAGGAGGAGGAGGAGAGAGAGAGAGAGAGAGAGAAGGGGGAGAAAAAAAAAATCAAGCCTGCTTCTTGCGTTCACATTTCCAACTCGGCTCAACTGCAGCCAGCCAGCGCTATTGCCGCTCCATGAGCTGAACTTTAACCCCGCCTAGAGTTTCCCTACACTCCACTATACATGTCTACTGTACGCGGGCGTTAAAGGCATAGCGCACCCTTTCCCGCTCCCGCGCCCGCCCGGCCGGGTGCCCGTGAGCTGCCCGCGCGCCCGCCTCCGCCTCCGCTCTGCACCGCACCGCACAGCCGCCGCCCGCTCGCGCCGCCGCCGGGGGCGGGGGGTGGGGGGGGGGACGGGGGGAGGGGGCGGCTGCGGCGCCGCGCGGCCAGCCCGGTCCGAGCCTCCGCGGCCGCTCGCGCTCGCTAGCTCGCTCCCTCTCCCGCTCCCTGGCTCGCTGGCTCTCCCGTCGCACTGCCCCCCCAACAGCCCCCCACGCCGTCCCCGCTCAGCGCATTACTGGGTAACGCAGTGAGGAGCAGTTACAGTCTGTACTCCCGGGCAGCTATAGGCTGCCACAGGATGTGCTTAAGCAAACAAAACTACTTTTCCTCATCCCCATCCCCCAGCTCCCGCCGCAGACCTTCGCGGACCTCGGGGGAGGACTTTGGCAACTTTGCCAGGTGGTCCGGTACCCCCCCCCCCTCCCCCGTTCGCGGCGTGGGCACCCGGAGAACCTGGGACAAGGCCTGAGGGTCAATTTGCATGTATGCAAATTTTTTTTTTTTTAAATCGGACCTCCTAGGTAACTTTCTTCTCCTCTGAAATGCGGTATGGCTCAAAAGCCTTGTAATCTCTCCAACGAAGCCTTCTGTGGGAATAGATCGTCGGCAGACGTAATTATGCACAAAATCCTGCAAACTTTGTGCCACTTAAGTCCGATGGCATTCAGGAGCGGGGGTGGTGGAGAAAATGTTCACACAGAAGATTCACCGGATTTGGGGGTGGGGGTTGTCTGGAGAAAGGGAGGCGGAGATTAATGAGCGAGCGTTCTCCCTCCCAGGACTGTGAAACTAAGTGGGTTTGAACACAGACGCCATAGAAAAAGTTCTATCACGTTCAGAAACAACAGTGGTTTAGCTGTGACATCTTTTTCTTTTTAGGAAAAAAAAAAAATGTTAAAGGGATGTCTCCTGCGGGAGGAGAGATGATTCTGGTCCACAAACGCGTGCCCAGAACTGGACACAGGCTCTCATTGCCGTCCATGCGCCTGGAACACCGCTGGAAGGGTGCCTTTTAAGAATCCCCTTTTTCCTCCCCCAGGTAATAGTTCTTAAAATGGAAAAGAGCTTCCTGCAATTATTTTAGGTTTGCTCAAGTATTGTTTTGGCAGAAAAGGGGGGTGGTTTTTAGGGTTTGGCAAGTTGCCAAATAAGCCTGCTTTTCCAGTTTTTTTTTTAACCTCATATTTTCTCTTCTAGGCTCTCCTCCCTACTTGGGGGGGAGAAAAAAAAAAGTATACCTCCTTCATCCAAACTCCCATCCAGTCTTTTTCTCCTCATGTCTCTCTCATGCTAGTTTGCAGCCTGCTGCATTTGCTGATCCTTCTCAAAATTCCAAAAGCAAAGACGAGTGTATCACATTGAAAGACACTGGCACACAGACAGGGGAGTCTACACCTTGGTAGAAGTTACATAGCTTAGCCTCTGAAAAGAGGAAATTCACTGTAGGAATGCCCACTCTGCAGGTGAGGGTCAGGTGAGGTGTTAAAGGCCATTCTCATTCAGGCTCCTTCCCCCCTTTTTAAATGAAGGGGCAACAAAATTGGTACAGGGGAAATACTCTGCATTTGTCTAAATTATTTTATGCTTGTCCTCCAGTTAGTTTATTGCTAAAATAAATCCTGAATGTTCAAGAGACCATTTTCACACTCCCCGATTCTAAATATTCTTGGACGTCTTTCAGATTTATTAAGAGGTGAGGGGAAATAATGGCTTAAACCTTTAATAAGAGAGTCCCATTTTTCCAAACTAAACAACCGCTTTCCCTTAGTTCCTCTTGGATTCCAGTAGGGGAAAATGTCCTAAAAGCTAAGCCGAGTTACAGAGACAAAATCCCTGGCCACGAAACCTTTGCTGGGATCTATAACTTCAAGGCGCTCCAAGTTTCCTCGATAGACATTTCTGGCTGACAGTCCCAACATGTAACTGAGGCACAGTGAGAAGTTATTGTTCAAGTGTGCACTCTTGGGAAGCTGTCTTCCAGAGCAGATTAAAATCTTTCTTTTAAAGATAGACTTCACATCTGCCTCCTTCCAAAATACCAAAGATTCTTACTTTTAATTGAATCTCAAGAAAAAGAAGAAAGAAAAAAAAAACTGGCACGTCGCCCTTGTTGAAAAAGAATGGGGAAAAGTAATTTAATGCTGATATTTCTACTTTAAAAACTTCTTTTGTTGCAGCGGTGGATGTGCCCGCGATTTCCAGCTTTCTGTGGTTAGCAATATTATCTTAAGTAACTTTTGGCGCCCTTCGCAAGACTTTTGGATATGGGACGATTGTTTGCGCCCTCTAGGCAAGGGCTGGATCCAAGTTCAGCACCAAAGCCCTTCACATCCGCTCCTGCTTTCTCTCCTATCTCCGCCAGCTCCCACTCCCTCCCCCGCGGGAGGATGGGGGAGGGGGGGAGGCGGGGGAAACACTACAAAGTACAGTTCCAACTACAGTCTTTGGAAACACGACTGAGAAAAATACAGTAGAAGAGTTACAGTTACAAAAAGGCTTCTGGTAACTTTCTCTCCAACAGGCATAAATTTAAATACACAAAGAAACAGATGTTTCTCAAAGGGCAGCCTGGGGGTAAAAAACATTTCCAACTCTCTCCCCTCTTCCCAAGTTGCAAAAGTAAATCCTTGTCCAGAGTTCACAAAGATACTAAGACACTTGAGAGAGTGAGCAGGGGTGGAGGGAAGAAAGAGGAGGGAAGACATAGAAAACAGTATAGGAAACACAGGTGAAGTAGGAAAACTAGTTTACTGCAATCATATAAATGCCCTATTGTTAGGAAGGATAAACCCCTTATTGGAAATAACCGCTCCAATCATTTATTTTGCAAGTGTTGGGAGGCTGCCTTGAAATGGGGTTGTCTCCGCGCAAAAGAGGCTCCTGTCATGCTCTTGGCTATCCATATTCTTCCTGGCACAGAGCCCAGCCTTGCATTTACTGTGTTTTATTTGCAGAAATGTTACCTTGCCAGTTTTAGTGAAATCCTCTTAGATATATAAATTACGTCAATAAGGTTTCACTTATATGTACATCTCAAATACCTCTCATTTTAGAGGTCACTTAATAGGAAGATCTTATTAATATGATTTAGATTTTAATGCCCAAAGCAGTAAAGGTAAAATTGGGGTTCATAAGTGACAACACCATTAACTGTAGTTCTTACCAAGACTGACTTTATCACTAGCATTTTTTCAACATTTTTCTTCTCTAGTTTTTTGACCTGCTGGTCACGTGTGTGCAGATTTTTCTTACATGCTTATATTCCTAAATTGAATCATGTTGTTGAACTGAGCATGCAAGTGGATTCTTACATCAAATTTCCAAAACGGGAGTTGATGAGAAGGCCTAAAGCCTTGGGAAATAGCTCCATGGGATATAATACAAAGATGGGAAAGAGCCCATATTATTTTCTACTCACTTCTTAACAGAATTAAGTGTCTACTCTGCTCAGAGGGAAGGAAGAGATGGATATGTTTTAGTCAGAGGCTGCCAGTTACTGTCTCCAAGATAAGCTACTGCAGTAGGTTTCCACTGGATTGGTGTCAAAGACTTGTCCAAGAGGCCAGATTCCAGCTAAGAGTCAGCCAGTCAGCAACTTTCCACACATACCCTCCACAGGGGTTGTTGTAGTAACAAGAAGAAATGTGAATTTGGCCAGTCTTAATATGCTATTTGCTACTGACCATATATTTAAACAGCAGAATTCAAAAGAAGTCAAGAAAAACTACTTTCTCTCCCTCTTCCTTTCAAATGTAAAAAACAGCTGTCAGTCCACCTGCGAAACATTCTCTCGTCCTTAAAACTTGTTTAGACGTTCAAAAAGGGAGGCTTGCCTATTCCTCCAGAGTAGTGGAAAAACCAAAGCTTCTACGATAATCAGAGCGAGAAGTTCTGTAATGCTGAATATGCAATATACTACTTCCCAAAGCTCACTACAGCCCCATAATTTAGGGAAGTTTTTAAAAGTTGAACATTTTTAAAAGTTGAACCTCACCTTCCACAACAGTTAACAACTTTCCGAATTTAAAAATAATAATCCATGCGAAGTTAAATATTTCTCTAGCAGAAATTTTCTAACTTTTCCAAAAAGACAGTGAAGAAAGCATAAGATTCATGCAAAAATCCCCCATCCGTGTTTTTTTTTTTTTTTTTCTTCTTAAACTCGAAAACTCTTTCCTATTGTGCTTGCTAAAATCCGGAAGAGCTTGTAGCTTTGACAGCTTGAACCACACCATCCCTTTCAGAGCCGCAGAGAACTTCAGATCCTCTCTGCCCCGCCCCCTCTGGCAATTGCGAACCATTGTACACCCGAGCTTTCTCATGATTGGATAAAACTTTTGTCAATCTCCCCTATTGTCCCATTGATTAGAGGATGGAATCGTCAATTATTCTCCCGGTCCAGACATTTCTTTTCGGGTTAGGTTGACTGCTGAGGCCAGACGTCTTTTTACAGAACAGAGCAGCACGTACAGGATTCCCCCCCGACTCCCCCCCCCCCCCCCCATGTTTCTGGAACGGAGTAAGCGCTAGGAGGAAAAAAAAAAATCTGTCAAGCTCAGCAATTTTTTCAAATCTCAGGGGGAAAAAAAAAGGAAACCCAGTCTCAGATGCACATAGCAAAAAAGCCATCCACAAAGCTACATCTTTAAAACAAAACCATCACAATAGACATTACCCAGCAATCACTTAAATGCATATGCAAGCTAGAGAAATTTTAGTTTTAGCCATTAAACAAAATCATTCTACCGTTATTGTTGTTTATAAAACGCATATCCGTATAAACGCGAAATAGAAAGTTTAAGATGTACCACGTACCATTGCAATGTAAAGAGTACGTGAGAAACTTTAAAATGTTCAGACGAATTGCTTCATTTGTTGTCCCCTTTTTTTGCATTAAAAAAAAAAATCTAAATAAACTTGGAACCGTTGAAAACCCGGAAGAGGTTTTTTTTTTAAAGCTGTTGGCCAATTGCAGGCTTCTTAGAGATTTTTTTTCTCTCTCTCTCCAAATCAGAAGGCTTTTGCAATTGCAATGCGCGCTCTCTGCCTCTCTCACTGTCTCTCTCTCTCCTCTTTTGAAAGCGATCCAACCCGGGCTGGCTGGTTCTCAGATTCTCTCTGCTTTTGCCGTTTGTGCTTTGGATTACACGAGACTTTGTAGAAGTTGCAATCGATTCGCAGTCTCTCTCTCCTCTCCCTATGCCCTTGTTTATTTCCGCAATCGCTGCAATTTGCATAGTAACCACGCACTAGGCGCCCGCGGCAGCCTACGGAGGGGACCGGGAGGGGGCAGGGAAAAGGCCTTGCCCCCTTCTCCCCTCCTCCCGTCTCTCTCCCCGCCAGTCTCCTCCTCCCCCGCGGCGTGTGGCCAATCGGAGCCCCGGTATTCAGCGCAAGCTCCGGTCCGGTCACTGTTCGGCAGAAAAGCTCCTGTGTTACCAGGCCCTGCTTGCGGGGATCCTGTTTTTGGCGCATGGAAGTTCCTTTGGTGCTAGGGAGGTGTAAGGATATAGTACCTTTGCCTGCGGTTGTACGGGTTTTGAACGTTTTAATCAAGTCTGTACACCTGCCTTTTCATTTTCTTTTTCCATAGCCTCTCGTGAGTTATTAGGCTAGTTCATGATGGCCAGTGAGAGATTTAACCTTTATTTGCACTGGTGTAGACCAAGAGTTAAAGATCCTCTTTGGTTCATTAAATCAAGGGAGTGCAAAATGTCACAGAGAACTTATAGTGAAATAAAGCTTCTACTCCAGGTTCACAGAGGAAAAGACATTCGCTCTATTCTCTGCAGATGACTGAACATAAAATCGTTAGGTGGGCTCCCTCAAGAAAAAGCTGTTCCTTTAAAGCAAACATCTAATTGACCAATATGCTTACAAAACCTGTGTTCCACAAAATTTAACACACCCCTCAAACCTCCCATCCACCTAAAGAAAGGCTCTAATATTTAAAAGGTTGTTTTTTTTATAAGATAACAGTTATTGGAACATTAAGTCCTTCATCCTACTGATTCATTTTATTTCATTAACCCAGGCTCCATAAGACCAGGTGATCTGGATAATTCAATGTTAACCTTCTATTTGTTTGTTTTAAATAACAAACTAGTTACCAGCACAGAGTGGGGGTGTGGGGTGGGGGGTGGGAGGGTGGGGAGGGCAACTCTAAAGAGAAGAGGTGTCCCATTAAATGGAGAGCATCACAAGCAGGCTATTGCATTTGTGTGTGTTTGTTGTTGTTGTTGTTGTTTTAATGTTTTAAGTAGTTTAGGACGTTTTGCTGAATAACTGAGTTACAGGAAAATGTGTGCTTAGCTCACTTGATAAAAAAAAATGTCTAATAACAAGTCAAGAGGAATAGGATGCAATCTGGTAGTTGTCTGATTTGCTTAACTGTCCTTGGTGAAAGTGCCTAATTAATGAATAACAGGACCTTGCACAGTTAAATTAGAGGTTAGAGAAACCTCCTATTTTATATTGAACCACAGTTTTGGCTTTAAGCTTGCACTTTACCACTAGCTAAAGGATGCAGCATTACTGGGAGGTAGGGTACTGTGGCTGCCCTTGGTCTTAGACAAGCTTTGCTGTTCTGGTCTACCCATTATAGATTCTGATATTGTTCTAGAAACTCTGTGGCATTTAATCCTGGCCTTCTCCACTGACCATCCATTTCCACGTGTTATACTACTTTTACCCTAGAAATAACACTTGATGGAATGTTGTGGCTTAAATTAAAAAAAAAAAAGCATTTTTTTAAGCAACCAAAAAAGTTCTAGGCCTAGTTCAAGCTGGTGATAGGCTGTGTGACCTTGAGATGGTTACGTAACACCTGCAAAATAGGACATGGACCTATTGTGACACTAGAGGACTGTTTTGTTAAGGGCGAAGAGCCTTTGAAATGCACAAGAAATATCAACTTGTGTCGCATTGCTCTGTAGATGCCATGGTCTGAATAAGCCTCCAAGCTAAGCAAGCCAGGCCTTGTCAGTAGGTGGTAACAGTGAGTTTTCTCTGCTTTGTCTGTAGTTCATTAACTCCGTTTAATGTGGTAGGTTAGCACTTATTTCCAAAGTGACCTTTTATGTCTCCATCTAGTCCACAGCAAAACAGTATAAGCTTTGGAGTCCAACTTAGGTATTAATGTTGGGCCTACTATTTATTTAACCTCTGTAAGCTTTAGATTCCTCATCTAGGAAATGGGAGATAGTCAGATAACATATGTAAATTGCTTAGTATACTATGTATATTTAATATACAATAGCCATAATAATAATAATAATAATAATAATAATAATATTACTGTTTAATATGTACCATGCACTACATTGAATGTGCTAGGAGCTGGGGATACAGACAATAAGACATTATCTCTGACTCCAAGAAACTTTCAGTCCAGTGGGGGAGACAAAGCACAAAGGTAAATAATAATGTAATGTGATAAGTGCCATATCCACCTTAGATATACCTAAATGGCAATAGGAATATAGATGATAGAATGACTGATTTTGCCTGGATGTATAGAACATAATTTAACACACCCCTCAACCTCCCATCCACCTAAAGAAAGGCTCTAATATTTAAAAGGTATAGAGTCATAGAAGGCTAACAAAGAGGAAATGACATTTGTGTTGGGTCAGAGGTATGCATTTGTCAGGTGGACAAGGTAGGGGCAGGGCATTCCTATATGCAGTGGGCCAGAGAGTGGGGTAGTGTTTGGTTGTGGCTAGTTGTTCTAGCTAGTATTAGCTTGCATCACAGTAACTAGAAATGAAGTGAAAAAGGCAGGCTGAGGCAAGATGGTGGAGAACCTTGTGAGCCATTTAAACTTTCACTTGAGAAACTGGGGAGATATCAAACATATTTAACCAAAATATAGACAAAGTAGGATTTGCAAATTAGAAAGATTATTCTAGCAATGGAGGCAACAAGACTAGTTAGAAAAAAGTGAGAGAAGATGAAGTCCTGAACAGCACAGCAGGAATGAATGAATAAGAGAGAGAAAGGGAGGGGAGAATAGAGGGTGAGAGAGATGTGAGAAAGCAAGGGAGACCCACCATACACATTTATTTTCAAGATTTTGATCAACAGAGACAATTTAGGAGTGCACTTTTTCCAGGTTCTTCTCAAAGTCCAAAGGCCCACAAAATCTATATATAGAAAAGCCTAAGTGACCATTATGACTGGTCGACCAAACGACTGATCGGCCAGTTCCTATGATGTGCACTAACCACCAGGGGGCAGACGCTCAACACAGGAGCTGTCCCCGGGGATCAGTGTGCTCTCACAGCCAACCTCCCATGGCCATCCAACCTCCCGCAGTCCCTTCCCAGCCCCGGACTGGACTAGATGCCCTAATCAGCCCCAATCGCTGGCCAGGCCGAGGGACCCCACCTGTGCACAAATTAATGCACCGGGCCTCTAGTGTATAATAGGATCTGTTAGTGAAAGAGTCTCTCCTTACCCCACAAATTGTCACTTCTATATCCTTAAAACTAATTTAAAAATAATACCAGTAATAGTAGCAATAGCTCACATAGATTGAGTCTTTATATAGGCTCTTCCCACCCCATGAATTTGTATTCCAGTAACTTCCCATCATGCCTCTGAAAATCAGGCACACATCTAATAGGGTGACTTTGAGTTGCTAACCCCACTGTGAGCCTCATGTTTGCAGGTAGGCTGGCTTTATGCCTTGAAAATAGTAGGCTCTTCCAGGAATTTTGCTTTTGACCCAAATAAAAACTTTAATCCTCTTGCAGATCATTGTTACAGAGACTAGAGTCTTACAGAGTTAGAAATATCAGAGTCTTACAGAGTTAGAAATATAATTCAAAATTGCAATATTTTTCTAATAATTCTTCATTTTCGATTTGTGAACTAAGCTGAATATTGAACACAGAAAAATATTTCACATTTTTTTTATATGCCTGGGTAAGTCCTAGATCATCCAAAGCACTTTTTAGGCTACGTAATCAAGATGGGCATTTAGAGGAAAACATGGCCATATAAAGGATAAATAATAGAAGCCAATTTAAATCTAGGAATTGATGAGGTTCCCAAATAAGCAAGTTGTGGCAGACAATTGCCCCCTCAAATGCATTCTTTCTGTGTTTTTGGACACATAGATGAAGAGTATAGAGCCCTATTTCCCAGCCTTCCTTACAGAAAGGCATAACACATGATTCAGTTCTCAGTAGAATGCTAGCAGAGTTTAGTCCAACTTCCATGTCACTTGTTTAAAAGAAATTTGTCATATACCTGTGGCCTTTTTGAAGGCTGCAATGAGGCCATGTGAGAGATCCAACTTTAATTTCAAAGATTAGGATAATACAATACCCTAGGAGGAAAGAAAGTAGCAACATGGCAGGAACCTGAGTCACTAAATGACCTCATGGGCAAAGCTACTTCTCCAGCCTTGATTTTATTTAAGCTACTATGTGTTTAGATCTCTGATATAGCAGCCTAGCCTCTACTGTAACTAATAATCATACCTAATAATAGACAAACATGTAAATTGACTGTACCTCCGCTACACCTACCAGCCAATCAGGAGTGATATGCAAATTAACCCAACAAAGATGGCGGTTAATTTGCATACACAGGCTCAGAGCAACCGGGGGCGTTCCGCCCCACCCCCAGTCTCTCAGGGCCTCTGGGCAGCATGGGAAGGCAGGGCCAGAGCAGAAAGAGGTGGCTCCAGGACTGGGCCTGAGTGGAAAGGCAGTGCCGGCAGCCAGGGAAAGGAAGGCCCATTCTAGCACGAATTTTCGTGCATCGGGCTACTAATCAAGATTATAAAACAAGTCCTAACCTGTTTGGCTCAGTGGATAGAGCGTTGGCCTGCGGACTAAAGGGTACCAGGTTCGATTCTGGTCAAGGGCATGTACCTTGGTTGCGGGCACATCTCCAGTGGGGAGTGTGCAGGAGGCAGCTGATCGATGTTTCTCTCTCATCGATGTTTCTAACTCTATATCCCTCTCCCTTCCTCTCTGTAAAAAATCAATAAAATATATTTTTTTAAAAATTTAAAAAAAAAGATTATAAAACAATCTCATGGTACCTTTGGATTTTTCTTTGTCTAAAGTCATAGATTTCCCCCCCAACTTGGTACAGAATACATTTGATTTTATTATCAGCCTTCTTTTCTGGACTTTCCTCCTGCCTAATTTCTCTCTGCTACCCCCTCTTCCCAGCCACACTATACATCATTTTTTTCTCTTTACATCATTTTCTGAACACACAATACATGTTCATCCCTCTCTTCCCTTGTTTGTGTGATTTCTTCTGTTCCAAAGTTCCGAAAGTTTTCTCCCTCTTCCACTCATTTTTCTCCCCAAGAGCCAGTTTAATGCTACTTCCCAACTCCCCTAGGTAGAACTGCTCAGTCCCTACCCCTAGGTAGAATTGGTTAATCTCTAACATCTTATACTCATCTCTACAACAACTTTCTTCGCATTGTCTATCAGCTACTTATTTGCATGTTTGTCTATTAGACTTGAGCTCCTTGAAAATGCAATGACTCCATTCATTCTTTTATTCCTATAAACAAAATGCTATAGCAGATCCTTCACAAATGTTTGGTAAGTTAATGTGTGAGTGGATAGATGAACAAATGGTCCATTTTCCAGCCTTGTACTCTGATGAAATACAGGGTCAGGAGTGTAGCTTATGCAAAATATGGCACAATCAGTAGGAAGAAATTTTAAGTGTAAATAGGACATTGAGTTTGCTTTCCACAGAGCTTACCTACGTGTTATCCCCTTTAACCTTCCTTCCTTCCTTCTGAAGTGGTACACTAGGAATTGTCATTCTCACCACAGAAATGTGGAAACTAAGGCTCAGGAAACTGAAATATCCAAAGCTCTAACTATGATGTCTGGTTTAGGAAAGAATTCAGGCTTCACATTTTTTAAGTACCATTTTAATGGTTAGCTGGCTCTATGCATAAAGGTAAATACATGGGCCCATCATTTTAAAAAACACAGACAGCTTTCTTGAGGTATCATACAAAGAACTTCCCATATTTAATGTATACCATTTGATGAGTTTGGACATATACAAATACTCATGGTCCCATCACCGCAATCAAGGTCATAGACATATCCAACACCTCCCAGAGTCTCCCTGTGACCTCCCCTCCCACCCACCCCAGGCTTTTTTTTTTCTGTGGTAAGAACATTTAACATGAGATCTGCCCTCTTACCAAATCTTGAAGGGCACAATACTGTGTTGCCAGCTCTAGGCACTAGGTTGTACAGCAAAGTTCTAGAATGTATTCATCTAGCATAGCTGACACCATTGAAGAACAGCTCCCCATTTCCCCCAACTTCAGACCCATCCTTCCCATCTTGGACACACAGGAAACTGCAGGAGTTCCTGAAGACCACAGATGATATCACACAACTGAGCGGCTAGGATGACCAGAGAAAGGAAATCTGTATCTTGACTAAAGCAAAAGTGGCCAAGTCTGAAGCTTACAATTCACAGAAGCTGAAAGGGAGCTCAGAAGTCTCTGTCCACCAGACTTTACAGATGATAAAACTGAAGCCAGCAGAGTGAAGTGGCTAGCTCATGGCCACACAGCTGGTTAAGAATTAATCCCCAGTTCCAGCGCCAGTTTTATGACATCATGTAAAGACTATTTTGCAGGAATGGGAAAGGAGTGAATAACTATCTCTGGTATCAAAGTTGAAAAGAGGCCTGGGAAAGTGAAGAAATAATGTGAGTGAATCTGATCGGAGAACGAAAACAGTCAACTAGCTAAACTGAAGGAAGGGCTCTAGAATCTAGGCTGGTACCTGAAAGATTTACTCAAACGTGTTCAGACAGTTAAAGGATAATTTTCAGGAAAAATAAACTAGGGTGGGGCGAGAGGACAGTCTAGAACTGTAACTTGGTGTTAACAGCTGTGAGCTGACGGGTTCTTTATTCTTTGCTGTTTGTGGCCTTGGGCAGTGCAATTGCTTCCTCTAGCTTCCTTCTCTGTGAAATGTAAATATCACTAGTCCTGCTTGCTTCTTGAGGCTTTGTGAGAATTCAATGAAATCATGAATGTGAAATGTTAAAAAAATTAGGTTTTTATTCTACAAAGGTCTATACCAACAGTTGTTTACAATACAGCACAGAATACAGAATATGGATATTTAGTTAGTCATATTTATCCTGCTTCTCTTCAAAAAGGTTTTGGAGTGGTGATGTGTTTCTATCTATCTATCTATCTATCTATCTATCTATCTACCTACCTACACACACACACACACACACACACACACACACACACACACTCACACTCACACATCTACATATCTCCATTCCAAGACCTTTTGGAATAGAGGCAGCATAAATATAACATACTAGAGGCCCAGTGCATGGATTCGTGCACTGGTGGGTCCCTGGGCCTGGCCTGTGGGGATCGGGGCTGAAACTGGCTCTCTGACATCCCCTGAGGGTCCTGGGTAGCAAGAGGGCGCAGGCCAGGCCGAGGGACCCCACCAGTGCATGATCAGGCTGGGAAGGGACTGTGGGAGGGCTCCAGGGCATGTCCTGCCCAACTCGCCCAGTCCCCATTTGCTGGACCCCAGCAGCAAGCTAACCTACCGGTCGGAGTGTCTGCCCCCCTGGTGGTCAGTGCACATCATAGTGACTGGTCGAATGGTCAAATGGTTGGACACCTAGCATATTAGGCTTTATTATATATGATGATAGTTAACTAACTAAATATCTACATCTATCTATCTACGCAAAGGACACTATTAAGATATATATAAGATAAAGTCAAGGCCAAGATTAGTATCCAAAATACATACAATGAAATCCTACGTACTCCTCTAGGGTTAACTTATAATTTGACTTTAAATTTCTTAGCAATTAATTTTAAAAAGAAAAGGTAAAAACTTATAAAATACACAGTATTCATATGATTATAACATTCAAATTCAAGAAGGGCTGTTTGTTCAAAAGCAGCACAGACATTATGAGGTCTCAAAAAATTTAGCGCATAACCTCCCACCACCAGCATCCCCATCACTGCCATACATACACACAGACCAGGGTTGTGAAGAGGACAATCTTTTCTAAGCTTCCCTGGATGAGGGAATGGGAAGCATGGTATCTTATAAAAGGACTATTTTAGAAATTCCTCAACTCAGCTTGAGTGCCTGGGGCTAGTGATACGAAATGCTCCTGATACTGCTAAATTAGAATGTACCTAGCTTGATATCAGTGTCTGTAGGTACAGAAAATCAGCAAAAAAGAGAGAACTAGTTGAGGTTGACACCTCTGATCCTGTTGTTTTTTTTTTTTCCCTACACTCACTCTAAAATCACATTTCACCCTCCAAAATGTAGTCTGGAGAGAAAGGAAATGGGAACTGGGAACTTCTTTGGCATGGACATTCAGAGTTCAGACTCTCTTTCCAGCCCCTATCCTTTAGCATTCCAGCCTCTCTTGACCTCTCTCTTTCATAAGGTGACTCAAAATGGGGTCAGCAAAGGGCAGTTCAGCAAGGAAGTTGTAGAGTTAGAGTTGTTGTTGTGTTGGATACACAAGCAGTAACAAGTGGGTAGCTTGGCTCAAAGCCCAGTTAATAGGCTAAGAAGCAGGATTATGAGTCAACCAAAAACATTATAGAAAAAAAGAATGCTGTGTGGGTCAGGGTAGGGAGACAGGGCGTGATCTGACACTCTACTGGTAGGTCCCTTAGGGAAACAGCAGTTTTTATTGTGATAAAATATACATAGCATAATATTTACCATTTTAATCATTATTAAATATACAGTTCAGTGGCATTACACGTATTCACATTGTTGTGCAACTATCATCATAATCAATCCCCAGAACTTTTCATCATCCCACACTGAAACTTTGTAAACATTAAATAATAACTTCCCATTTCTTTCTCCCACAGGCCCTAGGACCCATTTTGCCTTCTGTCTCTCTGGATTTGACTACTCTAGGTACCTTAGATTCAGCGTTCATTGTTCATTCAGTGTTTGTCCTTCTGTGAGTGGCTTATTTCACTTTAGCATGATGTCTTCAGTTCATGCATGTTGTAGCATGTGCCAGAATTTCCACGTTTCAGGCTGAATAGTATTTCATTGTATGTATATGTTACTTTTTGTTTAGCCATTCATCCATTGATGAAAACTTGGGTTGCTTTCACGTTTTTGCTATTATGAATAATGCTACTATGAATATAGTGTATAAATATCTGTTTGAGCCCCTGTTTTCAATGCTTTTGGGTACATATTCAGAAGTGGAAATGTTGAATCCTATGGTAATTCTATTTGTAATTTTTTGAGGAGTAAATAGAAGCCTTAATTTATCTTTGGAGAAAAAAATTGAACAAATTCTTTAATGACTTATTTCACTTACAGACTTGATTTCACAAGTATCAGAAATCTTGGGTTCTAGAATCAGTTCTCCTATTAAGTGTATGATCTTTGAAGTCACCTGATCATCAGAACCATTGTCCGTTTCCTCATCTGAAAAATGATATCTCTGACTTAGTTGATATTCAAGATCTTTTAAAATTCTAAAGGTCTATAATTCCGCATATTTTCTTTGGTTTACGGGTTCATCCATTTGTTTTGGAAATGTTTTTTGAATGTCAGAGCAGGTTTTACTCAAAGATTAATAACAGTTATCAGGGCCCAGGGAGAGATAGGGAAGAGGAAGACTAGGGTAGTAGTTGAAAGAAGAAATAAAATGGACTGCAAGCTAGTGGGAGAGCAGGTGCCAAGGCGATGCTGAAGTGGCAAATATAGGTCAGAACACTCTGGGCCTAGTGACCAACTTTAAAGATTTTAGACTTTATCCTGTCATTAATGCAGAGCCATTGAAGGGTCTTAAAGAAGGTGGCAACAACATCAGTTTTTGTTCAGAAAAAGCACTCTAACCACAGTGTAAAAAATAGATTGTAGGGGTTCAAAACAAGTAGCCTCTCCTTTTTCTACTCCATTATCTCAGTTTTTCCTTTCGCTTTGAAAGTAGTAAAATTAGTCAAGATGTCCCAGAGCCTAACCTGGAACAAAAGACATTTAGATCAAATTTATTTCATCTTGGCAAATAATACTGTATAACACTTCCCCTTACAATAAAAAATATCCAACCACCGTTTTCCCTGAGCTGTGAAAACCACTCACCATGGTTGGTAGTATACTAATGTTTTCAAGTCATTACTTTGTCATTTAATATTGACATTAGAGCAATTTTTAAAAGTCCCAACAGGAGATTATCTTTTTATCTGCAATGCTAAAAATTAAATATCACATATTAATTTGATACCTTATATTCTATAAGAAAACTTAAGAAGGTTCATATTTGATTAAGTGGACTTTTTCCATAACTGGGATACAAATAGTCTAGTTCTGACTTTATATAATGTTTTTATTTAAATAATGTAGTATTATAAAAATCATAAAAAAGCAATGATGCTGCTTTACTTTGTTATATACCTCATTTTTTAATTTTTTTTTATATATATTTTTTTACCATGAAAGCTATGAGTTGTGTTGCATCAGCAGCTTGGGTACCTATGAAAACAACACTTGATCCCTTTCATTGGTGAAGAAAAGAAGCTGGTTTCTATCTTACTAGTAGATCACATGAATGCAGAAACAAGTTGTTTGGAAAAATGCTCTGTTTTAATATGCAAGAAAAATGCCTTGGTTAATTGTAGATATTAAGATCATTAAGTAACTAATGCCATGTTCAGTAAAATAATGCTGAAAAAAAAAAAAAGACATTTACCTTCAACAAATGTTGGCAGTTTGGCATAGTTTTCACTTTTGTTTACCAAGGAAAGAGAACTGAAATGAGAGCAAGGAGAACCAATTATAAAGAGTGCTTCGGTTTGGCAAAGATGCTTGAAATGGCCAGTTTGTTGCAAGCGGAGCCAGGCTGAGAGCTGAAAATGTAAAGTTTGTAAGGTACTTGGTATGCTTTTGGTATATTAAAGAAGAAGAAGAAGAAGAAGAAGAAGGAGGAGGAGGAGGAGGAGGAGGAGGAGGAGGAGGAGGAGGAGGAGGAGGAGAGCTTTTTCAAGAAAGCAGCCAAAGAATGGTGTTTCTGGTTTTAACATTATTCCTATTAGTTTGCTAGTCCTCCCAAGAGCTATAAAGTTGACAATAAATCAAACATATTTTAATTTGTCATGAGATAGCATATAGAAACAAAAATCTCCTAACTGGTTTTCTGCCAAAGTACTTCTACTAGCCCTATACACTTCCAAAATTTATACTCACTATCAAAAATTAAGAAAAAAGTGGAACTATCAAATACGTTCCAAGTCTGGGAAACATTTACTGAATGCTGCTGTAGCCGGCACTAGATGAGGCCTGGGAATGCGGGACAAATAAGTGGTGATCTGGCGGTCAAAGAGACAAGTGACTCCAGACAAGCCTGTGTTACCTTATTTGCCAGGAGGCCAGAGCAGAATAGCCTTCTCGGAGTCAGTAAAAACATATGACACATGAAGTTGTATCAAACAACGAGGTACATCCTACCTCACTGCTCTCCCTCCAAATCTGATACCTTATATTAGGACTATATTGTGGAAGTCTCTATTTGAACATCAGTTTGCAGTAAATCCTGCATTCTGATGACAATATAATATTTGAGTAAATTCTGAAAATATAGTATGTATGATATTTGCTTTCTAACATGTTAAAAATATAGCCATTAGTGTCCAATTTAGTTTCTCAAAGTCAAAATTTAAGAAGACAATTGAATTTTGTGTTACAGATATTTGATTCGTTGTAATATCGATATATATCAGGTGCTATTTAAAATAGTATTTGAATCTTTTTTTTTTTTTTTTGTAGCATGACCAGAAGAGAGGTTTTCTGGGTAGATAATAACAGTGATACAAACACCTGTTGTTTCCCAACCTAAATGTTCTTAATTGGAAAAGCACTGAAGAGCTTGCAAAACTCATCCTTCCTTTTCTTTTTCTTTTGTAAAATTGAATGTCAGTAATGACTCAAACCCATAGTGTGACAAGTGTCTGTATTGTTTTGACATTATTACTTGATCACTCCAGTTCTTTCCATGTGTTCAAGTTATTTGCTTTAATTTTTAAAAATTGTGTTGTATAATATTACATACTATTTATCTTAATGAGTATACCAGGTGCAATAGTTATAGACTTCCATGGACTGTAGATAAAATAATTGAATTAATTTCAAAATAAAAAAACAACAACCCTGTTTCACAGTTTGTGATATGAAAATCTAATGCAATCCTACAAGCACTTTACTGATAGAACAATTCCAATATGAGAAAAGCTGAAGTTTTTTACTACCCTACTCTGTTACTTTAAAAAAAAATAAAAAACATGATTAATTAATTGAGAAAACATCGTAATTAATGTTTTTGGTATTTACATACTTTAGTTCACTTTAGTTAAAGCAGTAACACATTAAGACTTTCACTAGACTTTCCCTATAATAAGAAAGCTTCATTTGAGATTTTTTTTTTCCTTAAAAAAACCTTTGATACCACAAAAGTTTTAAAAAGCTAACTCTCCTGCCTGAATAGAGTCTCTATAAGTGACAAATTGTGGTTACACAGAAGATATCCCGAGAAGTATTAATTCAGATAAACTTTAGAGGAGTGTTTCCCAAGTTCCAAGCCCTGCCTAATGCCCAACAAAGACTTCTTTATTTGTAAGTTTCCATACACTCATAAGTAAGTTAATACATTTTGGTGTATCACTTTTATAGTTATAAAGATTCATGCCCAACTCCAAGGCCTTGGAATCTGGGTCTTTATGAGTAAAGGACAGTGGAGGTTTTGCTGCCTGGGAGAGTGTGGGCTTCCCCAGAGTTGGTAGGCCCTGTTTCTGTGGACCGAGATATTAACCTGCTCTCATTTGTCTCCACTCTAATGACCAAATGGAAATACCCCTCTATCGCCAAGCCATTATAACATGGAAATTGTGCACCGTCTACACAGCATGGGCTGTGAAACAACAGCCCAAACGCATGCCCAACTTAGTATGTTTTAAATGTTGGAGCAACTGAGCTGATTAGTTTTGAATTTATTTGCACTCATTTTTACTACTTGAGACACACTCATTAAAAAGCTGTATTTCAGCCATGTTGTATGTTCACATTGAACTGAGCTGGATTTTCACTGCACTGCTGCATCTGGCTTTTTGATTTGCCTTGGACAGAAGTGTTCTTTCCTATTACTAACAATTCAGGCAGACTTTATCAGGTTGTCAAGCCATCAGCTCGGCCTCTTCCTTCCCAATCTCTCTAAGGAAAATGGGGTCGTTTTCCACCCGCCCCTGGTTCTACAGGTTGGGATTACAGAT